>NC_071277.1:11242323-11334823 GCF_023375685.1 Ictalurus furcatus | reverse complement strand
ACACCAAAATCTAACTTTTTGACCAATAAACCCAAACCTGGGCATCAGCCTGTGTCAGGAGCTTAAGACTTGCCACAAGCTACTAAGCAAAACTTATATATAAATCAACACAGAATGGTTGAACACAAAATCACTGGTTTGCAATGGCCATTATACCTGTAGTCTAAATTGGTGAGGGCATCCACATACACAAACCTAAACATAATAACTAAGTTTAAAATATTCTGTATGATGAAGTAGTCCAAGATTCATCTACAGGTGCCTTCAACATTGTTAGACATTAAAGGTAGGAGGCCCAATGCTCTTGTTCTATCCATGAGAGGCTCTACAAAATTAAATGCAGTATTTAATAGAACGTTTGCTTTATTTGACAAAGAAAAGTGTTAAAATAAAAATATAATTGATCCCTTTGATTGGCACCCTGTCCAGGGTGTACCCCGCCTTGTGCCCCATGCTCCCTGGGATTGGCTCCAGGTTCCCCCGCGACCCTGAAGAAGGAGTAAGCGGTAGAAGATGGATGGATGGATGGATTGATCCCTTTAAGCTCAAAATATTAATTGCATGTGTTATTCAGTTTATATAAACAATTTTATAAAAGGTACCAATTAGTTTTGGATCCATATTTGATTGACTAAACCAAATACTGCAAAGAAATGATCATACACAATACACACATGGGGTAAATTATGTTACATTTCTAATGAATGATTATGAATTAAAGTAATCTGATGAATTGTAAGCTACATTCTTTAACAGAAGAACTGTTGAAGAATGCTGATGCACTGACCCATTAAATGATGACTTGTTAAAGAATGAAGTAAGGGAGTCAAATTGCATTCCTGCAAGACTCCTGAACTACATAATTTAGATTTGTTAACACACCTGACACTTAACACACGTGATTTAACACAGTTGGTGCTGATTAGAGTACATTATTTTATTTTATTTTATTAGCATTTCATTATACTATACAAAAATGTAAAATATTATGAAATTCTAAATAGCACTTTGAAATAGCACATTGAAAAGAAAGGCATTCCTAACATTTTTACACTCAATTCAGGGAAGGTTTCAGGTTTTTCAAATTCATAAATTAATATGGTAGCAGTATAGTTTAAAGATAATTGTTTATTTTTGCAAACAATGTTTTTTTTTTTTGTTGTTTTTGTTTTTGTTTTGTTTTTTAAACATTTTTAATTCAATCCATCCTTTTCATCTTATATGTTACTTTAACTGAGGCCTGGCTGTTCTATTTAGAGCTCTCATGGCTGAAGATTCACTACATGACAAATGCATACAGCTGAGTACTTTTGCAGTAGAAATAATTAAACCATATGTCAGTACGATTACATTGCTACATTTACATATATGGATAAAACTGATGCAGTCATTCGTTAGTAAAATGGTATTTCTGCTTGTCATTTAGGCACAGTAGATAAAAATAGATGCTAATCAAACCCTGTCTCTAGCATTTCATGTTGGTTTGAGTGTGGTTCAGTGGTTTTACTGCTATGCAGTATTATATCCCCAAATATTAATACACTAACAAAAACATGTAGTGTGTCTGGTGGCTTTTCTCTTCTGCAGTGCAACATAGAGAAATTAAAAGATTTACACTCTTTAACCACATGGCAACATTCACTGGATTTTTATTTCAGTAGTTATATTGTACAGATATACAACAAACAAGATTCTTAAAGACCTAATAGTAGTAAAGTGTCAATGCTAATTGTTTCCCATGAGCATTAAAACAATAAAACAAGATCCACATTCAATAACATATCCACAAATGGCCTGGTGTTATTATCATCAAACCTGTAATTTTCAGCAGCAGATCATAAAACATAATCAGATTTTTTTGCTCTTTAATTAACATTATATTATTGTGTATATTCTTTCAGGCCATGTGATTATCATTATCGCTCCTGTTTAAGATATTACACTCTGCTATTAACATTTGAGTACTGAATATTATAACATATATGGCACTATGTTTAGTAGTTTTGCATATTATTTTTGTGCTTATTTAATATTCAGTATAAATTCCAACAATTTCCAATATCAAAACTGTGTAGAAGAGCTTTCACATGATCTTTCCATGTGAAGTAGGCAACTCACCCTTTATGTAATGCAGCTGCAGCACACAAAAACTGAGAAGAAGATCTTGTAAAGCAACTGAATGGAGCTGAGAGAGATAGAAAATGAAGTGGTGCCTAAAATCATAGCATGTGTGTAATGAGGGTATTAATTATGTATAGCCATTGGTGCAGATGGACCTCATTAATTGTCTGCTGTCGCCTTCTTGATTACTGTACCTGGGAGGGAGGTACTAATGCCTGCCGCGTTTTAGCAGGTAATGCAAACTGTTTTGTCACCGAGTGTCTGACAGTGACGGAGCAGCCGTGCGCCAGAACTCTAATCTTCACCATAATTCTCCAGAAACTTCATGGTGACATTGATTTTGCTAATGGCCGCTGATAGCCCCCGAGATGTTTTCGCAACTAAAATTGCATCAAGATTCCAACAAAGCCACAGCGTTTGTCTCCCCGTCTCTCCTTAATGTGTTTCCACAGGCAGAATTTAGGGAACACCGAAGGTGCTTTGCAAAACAACGGATTGGTGGGTGTGTTGGGAGGCTGTCATGAGAAGCAGACTGCAGAATTGAGGCCTAATGATGAGCAGACTGTGTTGGTTTCTCTCTCTCCCTCTCTCTCTCTCTCATATATTATTAAGTGAGTGATAGGCAAGACCTCTACTGTGATCTGTAGCCTCAATCATGCACTTGCTGCACAGTTAATAACAACATAAACCGTTGCTTTTACAACTTGTTAAGTTGCATCTTTATGTATTAGCCTACAGACATTGTTATGAAATTATGAGTCTGACCGTTGTCAGATATTGTGCGCAGTCACAATATTCTACATCACTCTCTTTTACTGACGCCAACATGCAAGTCCATTAAGCTCATGAGTCAATTAGCCATAGAATTTGTTCGCTAATTCTCACCTGCTGACTATCAGCCCATGACCGGTGGCTCCGGCTCCACTGTGGGCCAACAGAGGAAGCGGTGCTCCCTGAAAGCAAACCCAAAACACAAACATGACAAAATGACATAAGGGAGGGGTTGACCTGATACTGCTGGGGTCATGGTGAGGCACCTGCACCCCTCTGCAAGCACACCAACGTCCTTTTACAGAACTGTTTGCTTGCATTATGTCTGAGAGCTGCTTCTTCAATTACAGGATGCTATTAGTGGACAGTGCTGTGCATGGGCTGGCAGGCCTGAGGCTACAGAGCCCTCACACACACATCACAATATGAGATGTGACTAGGGAAGGGGTGGGCCTGCCGTGGAGAAAAGGTCAACAGCTTTTGCTGGGTAGCAATGTGTGAAAGTTGTGCAGCCACACAATGGTAAAGGAAGTAGGGAGGAGTGAGGTAGAAAAAGAATTTCCCTCCGTATATATATATATATATATATATATATATATATATATATAGATATAGATATATATATATATATATATATATATATATATATATATATATATATATATATATATATATATATATGCTCAAACAGGCTGGTTTGAATATTTTAGACACTGTTGGGTTTTTTAAGCACAGCAGTCTTTCTAATTTACACAGAATGGTGTGAAAAATAAGAGAAAAAAAACATCCAATGAGTGACAGTTGTGTGGCCAGAAACATCTTGTTGATGAGAGAGGTCAGAGGAGAATACCTAGACTGGTTTGAGCTGACAGGAAGGCTACAGTAACTCAAATAACCACTCCACCACCACCATGGTGAGCAGAACATTATCACAGAAGACAACACATTGAACCTTGAGGCAGATGGGCTACAATAGCAGAAGACCACATTGGGTTCCTCTTCTGTCAGCCAAGAACATGAATCTGAGGCTACAGTGGACACAGACTAACCCAAACTGGACAGATGAAGACCAAGCAGTGTTTAGACTTATATATGGTATATGTATGTGCACATGTATATAACTGGATTTTATACAGTATATGCAGTGTATATGCAGTATATGCAGTAATATGCAGTAATAATTATGGCTGTGGTAAAAGAGACACTTTGTACAAAGTCTTTTATTAGCTTTGCAACCAAAATCTTTTTATACTGAACAATATACCTTTGAAAATCTTATTTCCTGAAACATAGTCCGTGTGTGCTTAGACGATGCAATGATTCATTTACTGTGTTTATCTTATATTATCCCAGAAAGGTCCATGTGCCAAGTCATTTTTCTTAAACCTTCCGTGGAAGTACACACATCACTTCACATGCTGGTTTATATATTATATGAAGCCAGATTTTGATTTAGGATTTTTCTTAATATCTCAAGTAGTTCTGATTTTAAGTAAGAGCTTATCCATAAAATTTGACTATCGATAAAATGTACTTAATATGTGAGAAAAAAACACCTTTTTGAAAATACTTCATTAAATTACAATTTGATCATTGGGTGTGCTATTAGTGAAAGGCATATGTTGAAAAAAATATATTTTGTAATATGAATATTAGTGCATTTTCATTGATGTGCTTTCAACAGGTTAGGCTTCATTCTGATCAGGAAATGATGGTGTGGGACCAAATTAAAAAGTAATACTGACTCTGATTTTGGTTTAGGTTATATTTTTTTCAAAAATTATATCAGATATTTTGCTACTTTTATTTACCTCATTGTGATAAATATTTTCATTGCTGCTGATGTTGATTTTATTGTGGATCAGACTTAGGTTAACAGTCTGCAAAAAGAGGAATCTTTCAGTTAACTAAACAGCAATACTGACTGTTTCCACAAAATATGGGAGATTCATTAAGCAGACACATCGGAGATGGGCTTTTCATTTCATTTCATCCTAATATGTTGCTCACCAAGTCAGCTGTCAAAACAAATGCAGCTGGAAGCTGTGAAATTAGGTCCACATGTTCAAACTCTCATAGATCCTGCACCCCTCCTCCTCTCATAATGTAGAACAGAAGGAACAAATTGAACTGTCGACGGATGAGGGAACATTCTCTAGAGATGTTCTGGATGAATGGAATTTTTAAGAAATATATTTTAAGTTTAAGTTTTAAGTTCTAAGTTTAGTTCTCATTCAGAATACCTTTAATTATATTAGTCCAGTCGACTAGTGATATTGTTTACCATTATAGCTGTTTATTCATTTCATTTTTAGTGTTTTCTTCCTCCTCACCTTTGTGTCACTCTGAGTTAGAGGGTTTTCTTTTTTAATATATTTACCTAAGTTTAGGAGCAGTATACTGTATACATCTGCAATATTTTTCACTCTTAATGGCAATCTGTAGATGCTGTTTTCCCTGTTACTTACTGGAATAAAATATAACATGTTTAAAGTATACATCAGTACAGCAATATATTACTCTTTCATTTAAAAATGCATGAAATAGGCATTTGAGGCAATAGATCAATAAATAAAAAATGTGCAAGTCTATGTCAGAGGCTGACTTTAAGGCCTTTGAATCGGTGATTAAAACTGTGCGGTTGTACCTTATGCTAAGGCTAGAAAAATCACTTGGTGTTGGGAAAACAAACGATAAACACAATGCCAGAAACCAAAAGAAACTCACATATCCACTCATCCATCCATCTTCAACCTCTTACTCCTTTTCAGGGTTGCGGGGGAGCCTGGAGACTATCCCAGGGAGCATCAGGCACAAGGCAGGGTACACCCTGGACAGGGTGCCAGTCCATCACAGGACACACAATCACACCCATTCATACAGTACGGACACTTTAGATCAGATAATTAATCAACTATTTAATCAGCCTACCATGCATGTCTTTGGACTGGGGGAGGAAACCGGAGTACCCGGAGGAAACCCCTGCAGCACAGGGAGAACATGCAAACTCTGCACACACAGAGCCGTGGGAATCGAACCCCGACCATAGCGGTGTGAGGCGAACGTGCGCCCCATATCATCTTTCAGCACAAATCATTACAATATCTAAGGAAATGATATATAATGTGTTTTAGGAAATACAAGTTCCAGTCATATATAACTCAATGCCTATATATAGGAAAGTATGAAAGTTAAAGGAACATATCTGAATATCTAATAATTTAAGCAAAATCACCATTCATGCATCATTTCTTTTTGCAGATATTATTATAGAACATACACACAATCAAACAAATTATAACAAAATATACAAATGACATTCAGTGTGAATTGCATGTTAAAGAACCTATACTGTAAAACACTAAACCACTCTGAACAAGCAAAACATAGAAAGTATCTTTCACAGGCAATCTTGGTCTGTGCTAGTAAGTGGAAGATTATACAGTATGGATTAAACAGGCTTTTAAAGCATTTAGAAAAGCAGATTAGTAACAGGAAATTACGCAGATGTATCAATAAGATAATCCTCAGATGAGATGTTATCACTTTCAGTGTCTCACCTAGCCTTTCTTTCCTTCTCTCTTTCAACTTTCTCAATTCTGAATCTAGCATTATTCTCCTCACAGTATTTTAAACAGTATAGTTTAAATATGCATAACATTTTTTTTCTTAATATAAGATGTCTTTCTAATACTAACATTGAAACAGCTTGGATATTAGTGCAAAGAGTGAATTTTCACTCAGGTAAATGAGAGATGCATGGCCTCACTGTACTGAAACATGCTGTTCTTCCATCAGATGACTGTCATGTCTGAGCATTTACCAGGTTACATTCAGACTCTCCAGATACAAATAGCAGACGAGCAGCATTAATTGCATAAACTGGCTTCTCCTTCTACCACAAGTCTACAATAATAGTCTATTTCTATTCTATTCTAATGGCTGGCAATGTGTGGGTTATTCATGCATGGGGCAGAGCTCTGATTAGCTGAGTCTTCTGCATCTGCTGGTTTAGAATATGAATTAGAATTACAATGTATCTGCTCTGCTGCTTTACAGTATGAACTCTCAGGCACAGAACATAGAATCAGGCATTTACAGAAATTACATAAAATTGCATTGCTATTATGTAAACATTATGGTTAAAATGCACGCATTAATCATATGAGATGGTTGCTGTTGGAAACATCAACTGTAGAGCACATGCACACACACTTTACTGGTCTGTTATTTATGGAGTATTGATAAGTGAATGTATTATGGTCCATTAATAAGAGACATATCAAATGTGTTTCACTACCCACAGACAATACATAACAATTTACCGAATACATTTGCAGCTCCACAGCTGGTTTGAGCCTGAATTTAGGTCCATGTGTTTTTTTCCCAGGTATAAACACCTCACTAAAACATGCTGTTAGCTGTATTTGCTACTCTAAAAATAAACCCCGTGGTGTGATATGTGTGTGCATGGTGCCCTGTGATGGACTGGTGTCCCAACCAAGTTGTGACTTTTGCCCAGTGTTCCAGATCCTGCTCGACTCTGATCAGGATAAAGAGGTTACTGAAGATGAGTAAATGAATGTTAATAGTGAAAAACATTTGTGATGTCTCTTATTTATGGGTTAAGATATTTGCATGTGACTCAGCTGTGTTCAGCAGAGTGAAAAACTGTCTACACAGTACTCAACCACTGGAGGGTTGATCAGGTCGTGCCTGCATGCCTGGGGCCTGTGTGCATGTGTGAATCAGAAAAAAAAATAGAAACATTATTTTTTTTTGTATTTGAGAGTCTGTAAGACTATGTGTTCCTGTACATGAGTATGTTTAGGTCTGTGTTTACATATTATGCGTAAGTGCAGTCAATTTTTTTTTTTTTTCTCAAATTCCAGTCTTTATGCATATTTACATTTGTATCCATGGATGTGTGTGTGTTGTAGGGCTCTCACTGGCCCACATTGGCTCCTGTTACTTCTGTCTGTCTGTCCATCATTCCGTTTAGATCAACCAAGCCTCTCTGTGCTCTCTGCTCTGTGCTCTGTCATATCAAACTGTACCAGACTTGCCATGTGCCACTACCACATAAATAACCCAGGCTGTCCGCCACACACACTCACACACAGACTCATTCAAATGCACCTGTCACTGTGATAAAGCACTCGCCCGCAGGGAAGCATTGTTTACATTTTCACTCCACTCTTCGCAAAAGTGAGATTCTAATTATTTTTCCCCACTGTAAATTAAAGCCAAGCGGGACAGAACCAGGAGCCCAGAGGATCCAGCAGGTGCAATACTACACTCTCTTTATCGCTCTCTCACTCTTGACTCTATCATTATATCATTATCTGTTTATCTATTTTTCTATCTATCTATCTATCTATCTATCTATATATATATCTATCTATATATATATATATATATATATATATATATATATATATATATATATATATATATATATATATATATATATCTGTACGTGTGTGTATATCAGTGTTTATATATATACAGGTGCATCTCAAACAATATGAATATCGTGAAAAATTAGGGGTTTTTTTTCCGTAATTTAATTCAAAAAGTGGAACTTTCATATATTGTAGATTCATTACACATAAAGTGAAATATTTCAAGCCTTTTTTTTGTTTGTTTTATTCTTGGTGATTATGGCTTACAGCTCATGGAAATCAAAAATCCAGTATCTCAAAATATTTGAATAAAGAATTTATAATACAGAAATGTCCACCTTCTGAAAAGTATGTTAATTTATGTGCTCAATACTTGGTCAGGGCTGCTTTTGCACGAATTACTGCATCAATGCAGTGTGGCATGGAGACTATCAGCCTGTGGCACTGCTGAGGTATTCTGAAAGCCCAGGTTGCTTTGATAGCATCCTTCAGCTCATCTGTATTGTTGGGTCTGGTGTCTCTCATAGTTCCCGTATGGGGTTCAGGTCAGGCGAGTTGGCTGGCCAATCAAGCACAGTAATACCATGATCAGCAAATCAGTTACTAGTAGTTTTGGCACTGTGGGCAGGTGCCAAGTCCTGCTGGAAAAGGAAATCAGCATCTCCTTAAAGCTTGTCAGCAGATGGAAGCATGAAGTGCTCTAAAATCTCCTGGTAGATGCTGCATTGACTCTCGACTTGAGAAAACACAGTGGACCAACACCAGCAGATGACATGGCACCCCAAATCATCACTGACTGTAAAAACTTCACACTGGACTTCAAGCAACTTGGATTCTGTACCTCTCCACTCTTCCTCCAGACTCTGATACCTTGATTTCCAAATGAAACGCAAAATTTACTTTCATCTTCCCCGTGATTGTGGTTGTGTGTACTGAACCAGACTGAGAGATTAAAGGCTCAGGAAACCTTTGCAGGTGTTTTGAGTTAATTAGCTGATTAGAGCTCTTCTCAGGTTGACATTTCTGTATTATAAATTCTTTATTCAAATATTTTGTGATACTGGATTTTTTATTTCCATGAGCTGTAAGCCGTAATCATCAAGATTAAAACAAAAACGGCTTGAAATATTTCACTTTATGTGTAATGAATCTAGAATATATGAAAAAATATATCCATTTTTTGAATTTATATTACGGAAAAAATTAACTATGTATGTATGTGTGTGTGTATGTATATATATATATATATATATATATATATATATATATATATATATATATATATATATATATATATATATATATACAGTATATTATATTCACGGACAGGAGAAATGAATGACATTGATTATCTTGTTACAGTGGCACCTGTCAATGAATGAACAGGAAGCAGGAAAAATGGGCAAGTGTAATGATCTGAGTGACTTTGATGAGGGCCAAATCGTGATGGCTAGACGACTGGGTCAGAGCATCTCCAAAATCTTGTGGGTCTTGTGGGGTGTTCTTGGAATGCAGTGGTTAATGTCTACCAAAGCTTATTGATGCATGTAGACTAGCCCGTCTGATCAGATCCCATAGAAGAGCTACTGAAGCAGAAATTCCTAAAAAAAGTTAATTCTGGCTATGATAGAAAGGTGTTAGAATATACAGTGCATTGCAGCATGCTGTGTATGGGACTGCATAGCCAAAGACCAGTCAGAGTTCTCATTGCTGACCTCTGTCCACCACCAAAAGCACCTACAATGTGTTTATGAGCATCAGAACTGGACCATGGAGCAATGGAACAAGCTGGCCTATTCTGATAAATCACATTTTCTTTTACATCATGTGGATGCTCAGGTGTGTATGCACCACTTACCTGGGGAAGAGATGGCACCAGGATGCATTATGGGAAGTAGGCAATCTGGCAGAGGCAGTGTGATGCTCTGGACTATGTTCTGCTGGGCATCCTTGGGTCTTGGCATTTATGTGGATGTTACTTTGACACGTACCACCTAAATATTCTCACAGACCAAGAACACCCCTTTATGGCAATGGTATTCCCTAATGGCAGTGGCCACTTTCAGCAAGATAATGCAGCCTACTACACTGCAAACATTGTTTAGGAATGGATTGAGGAACATGACAAAGGGTTCAAGTCGGATCCATGGAGGCCCCACCTGCAACTTATAGGGTTTAAGGGATCTGCTGCCAATGTCTTGGTGCCAGATACCACAGCACACCTTCAGAGGTCTTGGCGGGTCAGAGCCCACAAGACCTGCCATCTTGGAGATGCCCTTGTAAAAGTCAGTCAGATCTTTGTGCTTGCCCACTTTTCCTGCTATCAACACATCAATTTCAAGAACTGACTGTTCACTTGCTGCCTTGACAGGTGCCAATGTAATGAGATAATCAATGTTATCCACCTGTCAGTGTTATGGCTGATCGGTGTGTGTGTGCATATCTATCTATCTATCTATCTATCTATCTATCTATATATATATATATATATATATATATATATATATATATATATATATATATATATATATATGCGTGTGTGTGTGCGTGTGTCTGTGTGTGTGAATATATATATATGTATATATATATAGAGAGAGAGAGAGAGAGAGAGAGAGGTGAGTGAGACTGCAAGGATGGCAGATGTGAGAAACTTCAGATGTATGAAACACACATATACATAGATGTACATGTATGCACACAGTTGACTTTGCCGTTGTGCTCATTACATGCAAGTCTAGAGATATTCAGCCAAGTGGAATACATTATTCCTCACAATTCATACATAATAATGTGCCAAAATTGCATTGCATTATTTGTCATCCCGATGACTAGAGAGACAGAGATGGTGAGAGAGAGAAGGGAAAGATTTAATTAGCTCAACGAGTATGCAGATGGAAGGTAAAATTAGGCTAAAAAGGGAGCGCTGCAGATGAGTAGACTCTGTAATGATGCCACTATCTTATTTGTATCACTGAGAGCGAGATGATACAAAGCTTTGTTTAGGCCCCTTTCTTTTCCTGAAGGATAGCCTCTGTTTTTTCTTCTCTCTTTTTTTCTACTCAGCTGGTTGATGGGAAGATCAAGTTTTTTACCATTATTTTATATGTGATGTTAATAAAAGTTGAATTTAAAAGATAACAAACCAGTTTGCTGAAGCAAACCACTAGTCCTGTGCCAGTGATATGTAGCATTTCCTGGTTTGTGATCACCTGTATAGTTTTATTATTTCATATGTGTCTTTAAAAATCATGTTTCTTTCAAACTGCATTTCTGGTGTCTTGTTATTGTCACTTTCTCTCTTGGTGTTGCACAGCATATTGTATGAGCCACACCAATCTTATATGACCCTCCATCAGCACAACTACAACTCTATTATGAAGCAGCTTTTCCTTCTATGACACTCTTTTAGCTTGTGCATTAAGAATGTATTGAATACAGGAGACACTTACACTTGAGTGCGATGCTTATCAAATTTCGTATATCCATTTTTACAAATCTGGAAACATGTAATCTAATTTGGCTGGGAGCAGGCACAGGCTCATTTTGAGGAGAGTTGAGCGTCGGCTGCCGTATTTATTTCCACTTCCTGGATCCCGGCCTGTCTGTGCATTTGCCGTAACATCTGTAAAATGCAGAATTTATGTCATGGTTTGGAGACATGGTTTGATGTTTATAGTCCTCAAAGAAGCAGTTGCTGTCTCTGTTGATGCAAATAAAGGGACTGATATGGGGCTCTATCAGATCCCCATGTACAGACGTCCACAATAAATCCAAGCTAGATTGGTTAGAATTAGGTTAGCTCACTTGAATGCTATCTGCTTAATCCACAGATGGGCTCTCTGAGAACACCCAGGCTTTGAGTCTAAATCAGTCACTTAGTGCCAGCACTGGGACAATGGCACAGAAACCACTCTACCCCATACAAACACTCATGCACATACACACACTAGGACAGCACCTACTTACTCTCCCCATTATATTTTTTTAATAAAAGATTCAGTGGATGAATTATGATGTGGAAATTCCTGATCAAAACGAGCTATTTGACATATCATGATGTATGTATGTATGTATGTATGTATATCAGGATTTTAACCCAAAAATTATACATGCAGATTAGCACTGATCCAGACTAAATAGACTACCAGTTTTCCTCATGATTACAGATTACAGATGATTACTCAGTGTTGCATAATGTACAACCTTGGAAATGGGATGATTTCATATTAACTATGTACAGTAAAATACAATACAGGAAACAAATGCAATACAGGCCACACTGGCTCCTAACACAGACACTTCCGTTTGTAAATGATAGGGAAAGGGGAGTGTTTCTAATTTACCAAGTCATTTCTTTTTGATGCCTTTCAAAATCTCCTCAGAAGGTACATAATGTGATCACTCTCTGGGCTTTCTGTATTTATGAAGTATCTAATTGTATTCGGTAATGACTCTTGTGCTCGTAACCACAGGAGCCAGTGTAAGCAACACCTTTAAGTAGCTGAAACACCGACTTGAAATTAAGGTTCTGTCTCAGCCTGACCCTGCCCTCATTCCCCAACAGCACTTTCCTCTTACTGTTTATTTGTTGTTGTTGATCAGAGTCATAATTGCCGGGTCAATTGAGGGGTCACCTTGAGTCTTATAGTTGATAACTTGAAAAAGATTCAGACTTTGATCGAGGCTGTAGAAAAGAGCCATGCGGAGTAATAGAGAGAGGGCAGGAAATCGAATGAGGGAGAGGATGGAACATGGAACAAGGAAGGAGAAGTGTAGTTTGAGAAAGAAAGAAAAAACATACAGAAATATTCATGCAATAATTCAGGCCTGTCCTAGCCTGTTGGTTTCTTTCACTATCAATGCGACAGATGCCCTTAAATCTGTTCCCCTCTCAGAGGAGTTCCTATTTTCCTCCCAACCTCTAAATATCTGTGCATTTCTGCTGGTTTTTCAGACCAGCTAACCTTACTCTCTGAAGAGTGGGCTTGGACTCTATCTCTGACTAAATAACTTGCCTATGCATAAATACTGTATGTAGAAAAAAATGGTCACTTATGAATATGCCAGCTAGGTGTACTGTTTTATGTAAATGTCTGTGTGCTTATGGCTTGTATATGTGTATGTGAAAACTGACACTATGTTGCATGTAAGCCTGTTCAGCTGGGCGAGAGACAGCTTGATCTTGTCACACTGATGCCAATACCTATATTCCTTGCTACACACTTGGCCTGCTGATATTTTCCATGCAGTATGGCACCTAAACAACACACCAGGAATCTTCAAAGCCAGTTTAGAGCTGTGCAAGCTGATACCTGCCCAAAAAATAAAGGCATAGTTCAGTCAAAATTGGAAATGAATGTAAGCCCAGCAAGCATGCAAGGTAAGCAAGCATGGCCATAATAAATGGAAAAACACCAGTAGGTAGCTTGTCCATACAATATGTAAACATGTTGGAATCGCTGGCTGGACTTTCCTTTTAACTGACTTCATCACATCTGATATTGAGCAATTCTGTAATGTTTTGTTCTCGTTTTACTTGGACCGCAGTAATCTTGTGTGCACAGATGACATGCATAGGTTTGAGATCATTATTAATACAAGCAAATAGCATATCATATATTTCCTTTTTTTTTGGATTAGAATCACTTTTCTCGAGGCTTTGGGTGTGCTTTGTTCTGTGCAAGGGTCAGAATTGGCTGAGTAAAACTTGATCCCTTACATTCCTGCCCCAGCGAGCTCAGATCATCAGTAAAGCTGAAGAAGAGTGGTTAAATTAAAGAGGATTACTGTCAACTGGTTTGGGATTTGATTAATCTCAAAAGTGCTGAAGTGTTGTCAAAGGTACGGACAGGTAATTGCATTAAAGTGAGCATTTGTGCAGGTATGTGCCACTAAAACCCTTTTTACCTTTTGTTTGATTGTGTGCATACCTACCATGGAGTATAGAGACTTTTGCTCACTACTTAAGTTTTAATTTTCACCTAGGCCAGATTTCTCATAAGCACCTACATGTAGACATAACACTATTGGGTGGAGGAGATGATGGTGACCTCTTTCTCCAGCTGCCACCTTCTTTCTTTACTCTCTGCCTTTTCAACTAGTCAGTCTTGTTCTGTTTGATCATTGCATGTTTTTTGAGTAGTTTCTAATGAGTTGGGGGATGGGGGATTGTCTCACTAGGTGGCAGTGTATGATTACATCTGGACCCAGGAAGAGTCTGGAGGATGCGAATCCCCTGGGGTTATACCCACTGTAGTGGGAGAGACGAGCACCCATGTATCCATCTACACGCTGTACCCGTGCGGCCTGCATCGACGCTACAGACACTTCCTCAGGCAGCCCAGTGGAGCTATCGTAGAGGTGGGGCATGTTTCTCTCTCAGACTCTCTCTTGCTTTTTCCCTTTCAGAAGCTAATATACTGTATAACTTTCTAATCCCAAAGACTGACTAATCTATTAAACTATTTATGTTGGTAGTTTTGGGATACAAAAAAGGGAAGTTCTTGTTTTGGAAATCCCTATTTTGGTAGCTTTGTCTTCACACTCATTTTAATGTGTGAATTAAAGTAAGAAGTAATGTATGGTCATTGGTGAGAATGCACATAATAAGATTTCTTTACCTTTTTTTATCTTCACTAGAAGAAGAGAGAGAGATAGAAGACAGATACATACATATACTCTAGGACTATCTGGCCTGGGGCAGTTGCATCACTCAGATCAAAGAGAGCTAAATGAAGTGCTAAGCATTATTGTATTCTTCACCTGCTGACCTGGCTCTAACTCCTGCTCTCTGGGTTTTAGCTAGGAACTAAGGGGAAAGCAGTGAGGCGTTCCCTAGTGCTTGTATTCTTGGTACGTTTTTGCATGACGCTACACATTACTGCACCCAGTCGAGCAGCACTGAGCAGACTGCTGGCCAGATTGTTGTCTAATTAAATGTTCCGCAGATTCCACTTGGTAACAACTGCAAGCATATGAATTAACTTGCATCCCCCTAAGAACAACCTGGATCAGCCCAACAAAATTAATATTTGAAAACTTTCATGTCAAAAGCAGCAGATTTATGCCGTGTGTGTGTCAACAGCTTGCTCCCAGGGACTGCACTCAGCTAATGGTCGGATCACAAGTCGGCTTTTGACGGATGAGAACAACGCCAACACACGGCATATCTATCAGTCTCGGTGATGCTCACAAATGCATAGAATACAAAGGAGTGTTAAGTGATCCTAAAAGAAAAAAACAGGTTTGGTGTTACAAGAAAATCCTACAGGGCTTCACTTAACAAACATACATCTGAATTGGATGCTCAGGGATTCACCCAGACAGTGGAGTATTGGATGAAGGGTGTGACATTATCCCTGCCTGTACCTAAAGCAAAAAAAAAAAAAAAAAAAAAAAAAAAAACAGACCAAGTTAGTGCTTCCTAATTTCAGTCCAGGAGATATTCTACCTTGAGGACATTCATGTTTTTCCTGCTTTGAATCAGATGTAATGTAGCAGAGAAAACTGTAGCTCATTCAGAGCAGCAGGTGTGAGAACTTCACCTGCACCTGTGTGAAGAATGGAAGGCATGCCACTAGGCAGTCTTCAGCTCTTTCAACCACCTTCTTGCTCCAAAGAGATATTCTGAAGATATTCAAAGGGGCATGAAGATATACTACATAAGGTCAAACCCTCAGAAAAACACAAAGTTAGATTTGGTAGTTTTATGTCTTGGTGGTAGTTTATGTATCTCTGATAATAGTGTTATTTACTACGGAAGTTATGATGATGCAGTTGCAAGTGTTCAACCTCTTATCCTGAGACATTAGTGTCTGATGGATAAATCTCATTTCACTTATCATAATATTTGGAAGGCTGATTTTAAACACAGTGCAGTGGAAAACAAATTTCCTCACCATATGGACCGAACATTTATTTGATGTAAACAGTCATTTAGTAATCACAGCCTACCTTTATTACACCACGGTGATGCTAAAAGTTAGAAATTGCTTATGAAACCAAACCATTATTTAAACAGATGTTTACCAACTTCTGAATGGCTCCAAACTGCACATTATAACAGCTCAAACCTGAGTGCAACCATAACTACTCCTGATTGAGCTCAGTGCAGCTTCATCTGTAGAAACAAGTTGCCGCTGGACATAAACGTGTGTGAATTCATTATGCTTTGCAGTAGCACGACAGAGGCTTTATGTGCGTCTACGCATGTCTTTCCTCTCAGGCTACTGTTTAAGTGTCTGTGGCCTAAGAAAATGTTGCTGTGGCCCACTGTGTTGTGTCGTCTCTCCTGCCCATATGTCTAGTGGAGCATATGTGAAGCCTGGCATCACTTCTGTAAAATTTCCATTAAAAATGCACAACTAAAGCTCCAACAGCTTGAATATTATCTCCAAACAGATTATTAATGCCTTTGTGAGAAGAGAAAATGGAAAACAAAACCACACTGAACATTCAGCATGCGCTAAGCACCGACACTTTTGCTTTCATGTTTTGTTGGAACATTTAACATTGGAACCGTTTATCTGGTTGTTGTGTGAATGCCTACCACCAGTAAACATATCTGCAGCCGAATTACTGGCATACAGTAATAAACATAAGTGCTGTAGGTCAGGTTTAAAGATTTAGGCTAGGTTTGAAAATTCTATGCTAAGGAGCAAGATTTCTGTTCACTAGCTAACTGTATATATGCCAGGCTCATAGCTATACTGCTTGATTTGACTAAATTCTGCTTGGATATGCAAATATGTAAAAGCTGTATTGAACAAAGTCTAAAGAGACTACACGGCATATTGTGTGGTCCACACTGACATATTACTCTATCAAATCTCACATTAATCGTTCTTTATCTGTGCCTCATGTTCATGACTCACCTTGTATGCAGCCATGTGAAACACATCTTACCTACTCTGACTCAGATCAGTTCTCAGAATATGAAAAAGTTAACCTTTAAGAAAGAACCTTGCAGCTACTTTAATTGACAAGCTGCATCAATCCTCTTTCCTCCCTGGCCCGCTCTGATAATTACTCCTGCACGTGTTTGATTGCTGCTGTCGAGGGGGAGACTATGCTTCATTTGCTATGGGGTTGACGCATCACTTAAAAAATACAGAGGTGATTTATTTAGCACACACCTTTTGTTAACTTATTTTCATTTATTCTTTTTTTTTTTTAAATTATTTCTTCGCCGCAAAATGATGTCCTTGGCTATGAATGTGTGTGTGTGTGTGTTACATTGCAAGCTGGAAGGCATATCTCTTGTGTAAGGAGACCTTGGGTTTGTGAATGGTGCAATTATCTTGCAGGTTTGTGCTGGTGAAAAAATGCTTTTAGTATATCACAGAAATATTTACAGACAGAAGATAAACTCCTCAATATTTGCAGTGCAGAGCACATTTGATATTCACTACTGATATATAGTCACCTCCACAATTATTCTCACCCTTAATAAAGAGGGGTAAACAAAAAAAAAGTTGGAAAATGTTTTTGTGGGAAGGAGGTTGTACTTTGTGCAAACTCTCTTTGACAACATAACAGCACTGTGTTATGTTGTAATACTTGATGAGATCACACCACAATAACAATCTCTCCAAATTCCACATAATGGACTATTCTCTTCAACTTTATTCCACAGACTTTTCAGGGGTTTTGTCAGAGGACTGGGATGGTTATGAAAAGAACTTTATTCTGTGGTCATTTAACCATTTTTGTAGGGCCATTGGAGGAAAAAAGCTCCACAATGTTACAGATCCTCCACCATAGGTAACATAAATAAGGTTACTTTTTCTCATCTGACTTAAGAACCAGCTCCAGTCAAAGTTCCAGTCGTGTCTAGTGTCTAAATTAAGGTGCTATATTTAGCTGAAAGAAAATGCTCTATATTCTGGCACACCTTCTTAATAGTGTATTTGCGAGGAGATGGTGTGTAACTGTAGATTTGGAGACTTGGTTACTCCAAAATACTTCCCTCCTCTGCTTTTTTTGCATCTCTTAATATTCTAACAGTGATTATGGGCATTTCCAGGCATGTACCTATTTTTATAACCATTACCTCAGTTGTGAAGTTCAACACACATTTATCTCATTTTATTAATGTACAGTACCTTCCACTAATGTTGGCACCCTTGGTAAATATGAGCAAAGAAGGCTGTTAAAAACTGTCTTTATTGTTTAACCTTTTGATATTTTGTTTAAAAAAATCACAAAAATATTCTGCTCTCATGGATATCAAACAATTGCAAACACAACACAAGTTTATGGAAAAAAATAAGTTAAATATGTGTGTGCAACAATTATTAGCACCCCTATGAATTCATATGAGAAAAATATATTTGAATTATATTCCCATTGATATTTAATTTTTTTTTTTTAGTACACCTGGGGGACTAGAAACAAGAAATTGTTCAACCATGACTTCCTGTTTCACAGAGGTATAAATATGAGGTAACACATAGGCCAAATTCCCTTAGTCATTCATAACAATGGGTAAGACCAAGGAATATAGCTGTGAAGCAAAAGGGTGTTGAGCTTCACAAAATGGGAAGTGGCTAAAAGAAAATAGCACAAGCATTGAAAATGCCCATTTCCACCATCAGGCCAATAATTAAGAAGTTCCAGTCAACTGGAAATGTTATGAATCAACCTGGAACTGGACGTGTGTCTCTATTGTCTCAACGCACTGTGAAGAGAATGGCTCGAGTGGCCAAAACATCTCTAAGGAATACAACTGGAGAATTGCAGTTTATTTGTTTTGTTGCAAGTTACTTGCGTCTTGGGGTCAGAAAGTCTCCAAAACTACAATGCGAAGTCACCTACATCACCACAATTTGTTTGGAAGGTTTTAAGAAAAAAGCCTCTACTCTCATCCAAAAACAAACTCAAGATTTGTGTCACCTTCTATTTATACCAACTAACTCTCATAAAAAGTTTAACGTCCTTCTTACAATCAGTATCTACATTTTGTCAACGTTCAGACAATTTATATTAACATATCAAATTTTCACTAGATCACTCTGTAGGTCATGTTCTGTAGCACTTTAACTGTGCCCACATCTCCACTCTGCTATTTCAGTAAGATTGATATGTAATAAATACTTTGATTTTGGGGGGTTGATTTATATCCAAGTGATACCAGAAGGCAGTGATTATCATCACAGTGTCCATAATAATTTTTAGGGGTGGCAATAATTGTGACACAATAATTTGATTTTGATAAGGGTTTTTTATTTATATATTTATTTTCAACCTCATCTGTGTTTGAACCTCAACATCATGACCTAATACACACTCACAGTTATCTAGGGTGCCTCTGATTGACAGGTGAGGAAAGCTATTTTTTCATTCAGTGCTAAATTGATAAGGATGTCTGCAAATATTAAACAGATGCATTTCTAATTTATCTTTTGGCTTTGTGAACCTGTCCACGGTGTTCAGCTCGTCGGAGAATTGGACAGTGTGGCTGTTCATCAGAATATCCAGTGTCAGAAGACAGGGCAGAAGGAAGTCGACAGAAGGATGAAGAGGATGAAGAGCTCAACACATTCACTCAGAGAAAGGAAGAGCAAGAATCCTGTATGGCGTAAGTATTTGATCTTGTTCAAATTTAACTGAGATTTTGAATTTTAAAACCATGTGTTTATCATTGCTTTGTGTTTGTATGTGTTTCATGCATGTGTGTGTTCAGGCTGTAACAGGGTGGGACCTCTCATTGGAAGTTCCTGTGAGCCTAACACAACAGTGAAGGATCACAGAGGCTGAAGTTGCTTTACAGGAAACCACATGAGAATCTAAGTGAACAGTCATACATGTGAAAGGTGTGAAAATATCAAATACAAACTCAACTGACACAACAGCATTTTAGTGTGCTACTCCTACAACTGATTATCAGCTTAATTTCAAGGGTTGCAATGATGTATTTATGTATTAGTGTATGATGTATAATGCATTAGTGCCTACTAATATATGCTATGCCCCAACATATCCTTATATATTATAGATAATGTTTTCATCTTTTCTGCACCAAAAAAGATATGCTAAATATTCTTTGTAGTAGACACCCAGATCTGTACTATATTTAAACATTTAGCTTCCTTTTAACTGAAAACATAGAAATCCTACAGACACCAAACATCTAAACCTGCATTTACAGTCTGATGTGGATATTATAAGCATTATAAAGAAAAAAAAAGCATTCCATTATGAAATAAATGCTGGTTATTACATCCTCATTGCTGCCTCCACATTGTGAGAAATTTGGATCCTAAAAGTCACTTATCAGCAGCCAGTGATAAAATATCAATATTGGGAACCCATTAGGCAGGATAATATTCCAGCTGCCTTGATTTGTATTGAGTATGTGTCTGCTGGCCAGGGCTTTGATGAAATGAACTGGCCCACAAATCAGGCCTTAATGGGAGCCTACTTATACATACAGCTTAATTAAAGGTTGTGGGCTTATTAACATGTGTCTGAGAGATGGAGACCTGCTCTTGCACTGAGCCAGGTTGTAAAGGTTTTATAGATAACATATCATTATTAAAGCCTATCGCTTAATATTGGATCTTAATAACCTGTCATTTTGATGATGATTCTGATGATGATTCTCTTTATGGCAAGTCATTATGGCTTGAAGTTGCCGCTGGATTGGAGTGTGTGTGTGTGGGTGTGTGTGTGTGTGTGTGTATGTGTGTGTGTGTGTGTGTGTCTGTGTGTGTGTGTGTCGGGCACAGGTATGAAGTGATCAGGAACTGTGGTCCCCTCTGCAGTCATTACATTCTTATGGCCATTGCTGCTTTTAGAGGATTAGAGGTGATTCTTAAGGAGTTGTTTATTAGGCTGATGCTCTAGATACAGACTCACTTCCAAGTGAAAGGACTTCTGTATTGTAAATACAACATCATTTTTGCATTTTGTTCTTCATTAATTTATCATTAATTTAATTTTCATGATTTTATTTCCTTTTACATTTTCTCAACATCCGTGTTTAACCACAAAGTGACATACTTTGTGGTTAATGTTGTTTTTCTTTCTTTCTGAAATTTTTTTTGACAGTTTTTACATGACCAAAACATTACTCCTGAGTTATGATTGATTTTCTGTCCTTTGAAATTGACTTTTCTATGCAATGGCCACACACACAAACATACTCAGTGGGAACTATTAGGGACATGATAGTTTTTCGCATTTGTTTACATGTGTATGTTATTAATGGCTAAAGTCCATCTGTTGCTATGCACATTTTGTCAACTGCCCACTAGAGAACCACCACTGACCAGATATTATTTGTGTGGTGGATATTCCTTCCTAGACATGATAATGTGTATGTTGCTCATATGGGTGTATGAGGCACAGTAACATTGCTCATCTTGAAACACCTCAGAGTCACTGCCGTAATGAGAAGTCAACCACCCAAAAAATATCCAGTCAGAACTTGACCATGGATGAAGGATTAGAAATCGGTTAACACTCTCTGCATGGAGACAGTTAACGCTATAGTCTTTAACTTAACTGGTGGTCTAACAAGGTAACTATGTCTAATAAAGTGGCCAGTTTAAATCTGCTTAAAGATCTCAGCATAGATTGCAGCACCTAATATTCACATATACCAGTCTCACACACACTAAGATGCCATAACAGTGTCTCTGCTGTGTTGACAAAGTTACACCACTCAAGTATATACAGAAAAACATGTTACTTCCTTTTTCTTCTCTAGGTTTGTCTGTTTCTTTGCTATTGGCAATGAAAACTATGCCTCTTTTCCTCACCTTTGTGCAAGCTTTTGCTTTGAGAGCAGTTGCTCTCTCTACCAAAGGACTGGAGTGTTCCACTGGTTCAAATATTTGATTGCTAATGACAAACACCATTTCACAGTGATTTAAATTTCAAATTGATTCCTGCAAGCAGGACCCCTGGGTACTCATGTTCCACAGCTGCTGATTTCAGTTAAAAGAAAAGTCTTTCTTCTAAGCCATAATGAACAAACTATGATTTTTTTTTTTAAAAAAAGTACACACTCACATGTAGTGCAAACCCAGGAATGCTGCTAGTTAGTGGGCAAAAGAATGAAAGAAAAATGGAAAAATGTATCTCTAATTTCCTTATGCATGTAGTGTGTGCATGCATACTAAATAAAGTAGCTTATATGAAAAGGTAAACTAAAGGTCCTGCGAATGATTGGGAACACTTGGGTTTCACCTCCTACAAATTCAGAACCACTTTGCTCTGCCTGTCTCTGGAAACTTTGTGTACTATCTTCAATGATGAAACATTTCCCTCCTGTCAGGAGTGGTCTCTTCTACAGTAGGATAACTCCACCCTCATCCATAGCACGCAAGGATTCAATGGTTCGCTGAGTATGAAAATTATGTAAATCATATGCTATGGCCTTCACAGTCACCAGAGCTCAAGCCAACTCAACAACTGTGAGTGATTTTGTCCTTCAGTGCTCTCCAACACCATCATTATCAAAACATCAACTGAGGGATTATTTTTTATTTATTTTTTTTTGAAGAATAGTGTTCATCCCTCTAGTACAATTCCAGAGACATATGTATTTACAAAGCTATATAATTTAGAAGGTGTTGTTTAGTCTAAATAAACCTATACAATGTCCCAGTGTGTTTGAGTAAAAAAAAAATAATTAATTGCTCTTTTTTTTTTTTTTTCATTAAAAAGAGCAGTTATTTTTTATATATTGTTCTTGATAGCTGTGGTGAGTCCATATCTCTAAAGGACTTCTGGAAGAGTCAAACTGAAAGTTAACCTGGTAACACATGTGTAATTACACATCCTCAATAGCAGAGATTAAAGGCTATGAGACACATCCAAATACTGGATAAAATACAACATGAATACAAAATAAGATTGTATGTTTTGTTCATAGGGTAAGCTAGGTGTGATTAAAAACAAACAAATCAGAGGTGTGAATCTAATATGAAATCTACATTGTAGCAGGAATAACATTTTAAGAATCATTATGAGACACTGACACATAATCATTTCATTATTAAAAACGTCATTTTTTAAAAACCTAGTAAATAGTATAATACTGTCTTTATTCTAGTGGATAAATTTAACACATGGTCTCTAGACATTTCATTTGTGCAGGTTTAGTAATTTACATTTCAGGTTACACGTGCCCCAAATTTCATACTTATCAAGTCAAATACTCAAAATCGGACAACACACGCTATTTTGCTTTTTTGAAAGATGCTATTCTCCATAGAACTTTCAATAAATCAACTTGTGCAGTTTTTGTGGGTGTTAATTGTTGTTTTTACATAAGCGAACTTTTAGTAAGTCGGGTTATTTTGTTTGTGCTTTTTTGGGGGAAAAAACACTGGTTTTAAAATTACAGTTATAACAGAATTTAGATCCTTTATCATTAGTTCAGCACTGAGATGAGATGAGACTGAGATGGTCATTGCTAAACACTGATTTCATGTTTCTTTAACCACTTGATTTGTCTTATATAAATATGTTTGTCTTATAACCTCATCACTTCTCTCTATGGTCTAAGTCTGAACCTCATGGCAGAGACAACCAGGTTTTGGACTGAAATGTCCTGGTACTTAGTAGAATTCATGATGCCATCAGTCTTCACAAAAGCCACAAAACAGCCCCAAATTTATCACTGATACACCTCCATATTTTACACTGGGAGTCAGGTTGATTTTCTTATGTGCAGTCCCCCTTTGTTTGGTCTCATCTGACCACCACACATGATTATATGAACACGTGATTGGATTGTAATTGTAATGACACTCTGTGAAGTTTAGGCACTGCAATTCATGAGCTGTTCTCACAATTAACAAATGAAAAATAATAGGTTTTGTACATTTGTTTAAAATATTACTTATGGATGACTAAGATAAGATAAGATAAGATGCACCTTTATTGAAATTCATATTGACAAAAGTAGGATGAGTAACATCAAAGAAAGAAAGAAAGAAAGAAAGAAAGAAAATAATTTTCATAAATACCTATACAATAGAAATAATAGAAACAATCTAACAAATCTGTGTGTATGTACATACGCTAGGGTTCTATTTGTATGTATATATATTTGTATATATGTACATGTGCAATATCCTCAGTATTTATATACATGTGCAAGATCTGTGGAATGACAGATAACTGTTGAGTGGTGGCTGATGGTACGAAAGAGCTCCCCAGATGTTTTGAAGCATGTGGGTGGCTGAATATGCTCCTGAGCCTCCTCAGCTCTGTGTAGAGGGATTTTCTATGATAGCTTTCAACTTCTCTCTCATCCTCTTCTCAGTCACTTCCTCCACCCTGTCCAGTTCCAACCTACCACAGACCTGGCCCCCTCACCAACTTGTTCAGTTTGTTGGCACCACAAGTCCCAATGCCACCTCCCCAGCACACCACAGCAAAGAAGATAACTCTGGCCACCACAGACTGGTAAAACATCTGTAGCAGCCTAGTGCACACATTAAAGGACCTGAGCCTCCTCAGAAAGAACATCCTGCTCTGTCCTTTCTTATAGAGGGCCTCAGTGTTGTCTGACCAGTCCAGGTTGTTATTGAGTTGCACCCCTAGGAACTTGTAGGTGTCCACTATCTCCACTCCCTCCCCCCTTATGACGACAGGGGTGGAGGGCCGCTTGCATCGGTGAAAGTCCATCACCAGCTTCTTGGTTTTCCCTATGTTGAGCTGGTGATGGTTGTTGTCGCACCATCTTATAAAGCTTCTGATAAAGTCTCTGTACTCCTCCTCCTTATTATCGTACATTATATTATATTATATTATATATATATATTATATTAGTAAATGTACAATTTATTCTAATTCCTTTTGAGGTCTTCACAGACATTTTCCATTTAAAAAAAAAAAAAATCATCTGTAAGTTCTTTGTGTGTGGAGCTTGTATAGCTTTATGTGTGCCATTAAAATACTCAGCTCTTGATTCTTCTAACTTAATTTCCTGGCAACCATTCGACTAACTCTAATCATTAGGTAAAGCTATCTTCTCTTCAAATAATCCGGTGTTTGAATGCTAAAAATGTAATGAACTTCACGCTTCATTGCTTCTGACATTGCTTAATTAATGAGTGCAGTTAAAGTACATAGGGCCTGGTAATTGATTTATATGCAGAATTTGCACATACAGCTGTTAGTTCCTGTAGGAAAGTAATCACTCAAAGTGGGCTCGTTTTTACTGATGAGTGAGGTGCCCGGAGGTCAAATCACCATTAGCTGAACACTGTCTCTTCCCTGGATTTTCAGATGGTTCTGTGTCATTCAAACTACGGTATAAGGGAACTGAAATATATGATAACATCCTCATGGTATACAATATGCGTCTATATTTAGTTTTACTAGGAGAACAGTGGAGCCATATTAAGAGAAATAATACATTCATCATTTTTATTTAGCTAACATTTACAAAAATTAACTTAATGTGGAAATTAAACAAATGGTATAAAAATATCTCTTAATATGCAGTCAGCTGCTTGTTACATTAACAGTGGCCTTAGAAAGTTACTGATGCTTGATGATACTCACACTACTTAGAAAACATCATGAGATTTATACAGTATATCACAATATCAATATTATATCATCGCATGACCCAGCCCTACTACTACACCATGATATTTTAATCATTATGTTCACTTAAAGGCTTTAATATAAGAACTATTTATAGCTAGTCTGTTTGGTGGAACAGTAATATGCTTTCAACACATTTAGTAATGTTTTCTTTCCTCTTCTACACCTGTACTGTAATTATTTAAATCCCACTATCCGGTGTCACTATTCAGCATCCTCTTGGGTTTAGTTCCTCTCAAGGTTTCTTCTTCATGTCATCTCATGAAGTATATTCTAAAAATCTAAATACTTACCAGATTTTTGTAAAGCTGCTTTGTGACAATGACTATTCTAGAAAGCACTCTACAGATGTTAGAAGACGATGTTTATATATTCTAAAAGGCAGTCAAAAATGAAGGATATTAAGAAGGATAACAAAACACAATGGGTATGAAAAGTCGACACACCCCTGTTAAAGTTGTAGGGTTTTGTGAAGTAAAAGAAGGACACTAAGATAAATAATGTCAGATCTTTTCTCACCTTTAATGTGCAATTGCAAAGTATACAATCAGCATAGCACATCTTGACTTGGCAATATTTTCTAACTCTTTCTTGCAAAAACATTCTAGATCTATCAAATTGTGAGGGCATCTCCTCTGCCCAGCATGCTTCACCTCACTCCCCAGATTTTTAGTTGGATTCAGGTCTGGGCTCTATCTAGGCCATTCAAAAACCTTGATGTTCTTTTGGTTAAGCTTGTTGATTTGGATGTATGCTTTGAGCCATTGTCATGCTGAAATGATAAATTCCTTTTCATCTTCAGCTTACTAGCAGACACCTGAAGGTTTTGCACTAAAATTGACTGGTATTTGTAGTCATTCATGATTCCTTCCATCTTGATAAAACCAGCAGTTCTGGCTGAAGAAAAGCAGTCCTAAAGCATGATGCTGCCACCACCATGCTGCACTGTGGGTATGGTGTCCTTTTGTCGATGTACTTTTTTGCACCAAACATACCTTTATTATATAATTATATTATATAATTACATACCTTATTATGGAATTATTATAGCTTTTGGACTTGGTCTCAACAAATATACACATTATACACACCATAACACATTTTGCCACGTGGTTTGGGGTGATTTAGTTGGACTTGGATGTATTTTGTGAGAAAGAGCTTCCATCTAGCCACCCTACCCCATAGCCCAGACATTTGAAGAATACGAGAGATTGTTTTCACATGCACAGAGTAATCAGTACTTCAGATATTCTTGCAGCTCCTTTAATGTAGCCCTTGGTCTCTTGGCAGCCTCCCTGGTAAATCAAGTCAGGGAACTCTGTGCACAAGGTGGCGGACACCCTGGACAGGGTGCCAACCCATCGCAGGACACAATTGCACACACATTCACTGACCCATTCACACACTACAGACGATTTGGAAACACCAGTCAGCCCATAATGCATGTCTTTGGACTGGGGGCGGAAACCAGAGTACCTAGAGCAAACCCCCGAAGCAAATGGAGAACATGCAAATTCTGTACACACAGGGCAGAGGCGAACCTGGTTCAAACCCCTAGACGTGCAAGGCAAACTGTGCTAACCCGTGCCCCCTATTATTATTATTATTATTATTATTATTATTATTATTATTATTATTATTATTAAGAAGAAGAAGAAGAAGAAGAAGAAGAATGGCTTGTGTCAACATATACATGCTTTTTCACATAAATATAGCAGGAAAAAATAGGCATGTCTACTATAATCATTTTACACATGTAAATAAAAACATCTGTAAACTGTATTTCTGTTTCAGTAATGTGGTTTATTCAGTGTGAACCGGGGCCTGGTCTGCTTTAATCCTGCCATGTCTAAAAACACTTCACCATGTTCACTGCACAGCCTATTTCAAGCATTGTTCACTCATGTAGTTCTATAATTATTGGAGGAATGGTGTGTGTGTGTTTTCTGCTGAGACTTGGAGGTCGCTGGCCTCTAACCATTATTTGGGGTTTGGAGAGAGGCCTCACTGGAGTGCAGATCAATCTTTCACCTGGGGAACCACTGCAGCATAGTTCTATCACTGGCCTATTGATTTTTCCATGTGTAAAGCCCTTATGTGCGAGAGGTGTTTTCATGTGGACACCACAGAGGGAAAGCAGCCCTGCAGCGCACACACACACACACACACACACACACACACACACACATGCACCCTCGTTTATTTACGCCTGCAGATACCAGTCAGCTCAGACTCCGAGAAAATGCACACATAGGCATATTTAGTGCTTTTTAGATTTCAAACACACAGACGTGCACACACGCCCACATGCATACACATTTTTAGGTGACACCACACTCCTTACATTTTTTATTCCTTCACCAGGTTTTCTTACATAAATTATTTCTTTTATTCCTGTGCTTACACATACACACTCCCAGCACAACAACAGAGCCGCCAGCCTTTTTTGTGTGCGCTCAGCTAGTGAAGCATGTCCATATTAGTTCAGGGTGTATCTATCTTTCCTGCTGTGTATAATCAATAGGAGTGAGGTGATCCAAGTATGAGCAAGGCTGCTGTTATTGTCATTCACCAGAGCCAGGCCTCAGTCACATTTACATGTTATTAATGGAGAGTTTTAATGGAGAGCAGTGCGGTGTGATCTGCTGAGAATGTAATGTGGAATTAGGGTTTATTTATGCCTTGATCCTTGATCAGTGCTGAATTCTCTAAACTGCCCCCTAGTTTCATGCTACAGTACATGAGTTCAATGTTGTTTATCGCAAGACTATTAGTCAGTCCAATGTGGTTGTGAAATGAGCTCTTTGGTGTTCTTGACGTGAAAGATATAGAAAAAGAGAGAGAAAATGAGGCTTATAGTTACAGCACTGTACAAACCACAACAGTGAAACTAATGGTGAAAAAGAAAACACAAAGGAATCCATCAAAAGCCAATAATCTCTCTCTCTTTCTCTCCCTCACTCAGCAACTAGCAGTACATCACCACAGCAATCAATACTGCATTACTTTGAGTAGCCAGTATACACAATACTCGTCAAATTGATTATTTTCATGCTAAAATGGCAGTTTCTTTTGCTGTGTAACAAAAAAGGCAGCGTGATAACTGCTGTTCAATTAGCTGACCCAGACGACAAGTCCTCAAATAAGACAAATGGCTATTTATTTGCAAAAATAACACATTGCTTTAACAAGACATGAGAAATGAAATGTCATTGTTGGGGACCATGCTTAAAAGATGACTTGGTTTCATTTGGACATTGAAATTTCATGAATATATTTTCCAAAGGCTCAGGAAAACCGAATTCATCATTAAGTTATGCGGCCCGATAATGTCACATTAGGGATTACTCACTTTTCTAATGTATAGTGTGTGTCAAGGTTGTTCCTGACACATACTTCTCATGCTGGAGTGGGTGCTGGGTATATTTCTCTTGTTCTTTTCTGAGACTGTCGGAGTTGGCCGTCTTAAAAACGTCTCCACTTACTGGGTGCAAGTATTTACGCCGTCGCCAAGAGAGTTGAACCATTTGAACAATTAAAAAGTCATTTTCTTAACTGTCCTCCCAGGACCTGTGTTTCCTCTTTTTTTCTGAGAAAACATTAAATTGCTTCAATCAAGCATAACCGTCTCTTGCTTGTGGTGTAATTTGTAGCTCTGTATGCATGGTGCGTGGTTATTTGTCATTGTTTTTGTTTTTTTTTCCTGTAGCACATTTCCCAAATGCTCTGATCAGCGCTTAATACTCTAAATTACCCCTCTGTTTCATATGCTATATGAAGCAGATGTGGATTTGTGCAAACTACATCAATGTGTGTTTGAAAAGCTAAATTAATTACTAAAAAACAGGACAGAAGCAAACATATGCTGCATAACACAGTGCAGTGACTAAAATTAATTAGGTATATTCGAGCTGTGACAAACCGACAAACAGCATACCGGCACTCTCCTGGCATTACTTGTAAATCACGAGTGTGTTAAGACCTTATATTGGAGATTCAGCTACAGTATTTTCCCTTCCCCTCACTTACCCCTTATTCTTTCTCACACCAAATGACCTTTTATACTCTGAAGTGCATGGCAGCAGGGTCAGAGCTGTGATATGATCAATATTCTATTATGATAGTGTGTTAAGCGTGTGGAGGTTTACAACTCCACTATAATAGTGTTTCTATATCATCCTGTGGCAGTCTGGACTGTGCTGTTGTTCTGGGACAAGGCCTATAGATCCAATTCTTAGCCATTAACTGGAGAAAACACTTCCACTCTTGCGCTGGCTCATGAGGGCACAAGTGGAAAACTAGCATGGCTACACAAAGGACTATTTTCCACAGGTCTAAGATCATTTAAAGATTTTTTGCTGTTGTAAAAAATGTCTGAAACCATTCCTGAGGATATGCAAGTTGTAACTGCAGTAACACTATCCTTAACCATAACTTTAAATAGATCTCTGTAACCTTGAACCTGACCCCCATCTTTAAACCTAACCCTAACCTGGATCATGACTGGGTCTGAACCAAGCATAAATGAACATGCCAAAACCAAAATCTATTTTTTCCCCAGACTCTCTTGGCTGCACAGTGAAACATGCTGGGTATTTTAGTGGCTCTAGCTAAGAAAGGACGTGAAGGGAAATGTAAAACCCTAACAGAGTCATCAAAGATTCATTTCATTACTCTCTCCCCCTTGTTCCAATAATTAACTGCTGGGAGTATTTCACCCTGCGTGTGCCCACTGACATCCTAGTGTTCAAATGTCACTCCCTCATTTATGTTAAAGGGGCTTTAAAAAAAAGCAACGACAAAAAAAAAAAAAAACAACTATACTATATATCCTACAGAAATAGTAGTATAGAGTGATGTAATGCAATAAAACAAAATTTAGATTAGGACAAATGTTCTAGAAACAAAATGCACAGATTTGTGCAACAAACAAAGTTAACCTTACAGCTGTACTGTGCTTAGTATGTACAATGGACAATAAAAAGCTGTATAATGAAACAGAAATTTACACTATTGTAGCCATTACCATAAGTATTGCATAATATAAGATACTTCCATAAGAGTGCATATCTCTTTCAAAAAACAATAGTTTACTGTAACTGCTACCAAAATAGTACAATACAGTGCTGTAAAAACATTTTTTTTCATCCCATCCTGATTTTTTTGTGTATATCTCATACTAAATAGTTTTAGTGAAATAAATCACAGATCGTGAAATAAAATACAACTGAGTAAACACATAATACCATCCATCCATCCATCTTCTCTACTGCTTATCCTTTAGGGTCACGGGGAACCTGGAGCCTATCCCAGGGAGCATGGGTCACAAGGCATGTGCATGGGGCACACCTGGACAGGGTGCCAATCCATCACAGGGCACAATCACATACACATTCACACACCCAGTCATACACTACGGACAATTTGGACATGGCAATCAGCCTTCCCTTTGGACTTGGACTCTTTGGACTGGGGGAAGAAACCGGAGTACCCAGAGGAAACCCCCACAGCACGGGGAGAACATGCAAACTCCGCACACACAGGGCAGCGGTGTGAACCCCCAACCCCCAACCCTGGCAGTATGAGGCGAATGTTAGCAAATGTGCTAACCACTGAGCTGATGCAAGAGAGGCCTTTAGGTCCTTTGATGTTGTTCTTGGCTCTTTTGTTACTTCCTGGATGAGTCGTTGCTGTGCTCTTGGAGGAATTTTGGAAGGTCTGCCACTTATGGGAAGATTCACTTCTGTGCCGTTTTTTTTTTTTTTTTCCATTTGGAGATAATGGCTCTCACTGTGGTTCTTTGGAGTCCCAGAGTCTCAGTACAGCAGACACACAGTGGTCTATTAGCTGAAAAAGCTAACAAGCCCTAAACGTAGACAAAGAGAACCCAATTAAACAAATGAGACAAAAATATTATACTTGTATAACTTGAGATTCTGAGGACCTCAGAAACAGAGTTGTTGATGCTCATCAGGCTGGAAAAGGTTACAAAACCATCTTTAAAGAGTTTGAACTCCACCAAACTTGTGTACAAATGGAGGAAATTTAAAACCATTATTACCCTCCCCAGGAGTGATTGACTGGTTGATTGAGGTCAAAAAGGAACCCAGGGCAACGTCTAAGCAGCTAAAGGCCTCTCTCACATTGGCTAATGTGCACATGTTCTTGAGTCCACCATCAGGTGAACACTGAACAACAATGGCTTGCATGGCAGGGTTGCAAGGAGAAAGTCACTGCTCTCCAAAAATAACACTCCTGCCTATCTGCAGTTTGCTAAAGATCACCTGGACAAGCCAGAAGGCTATTGGAAAAATGTTTTGTGGATGGATGAGACCAAAACAGAATTTTTGGTTTAACTGAAAAGCATTATGTTTGGAGAAAGGAAAACACTGCATTCCAACATAAGAATTTTATCCCATCTGTGAAACATGGTGGTGATAGTATCATGGTTTAGGCCTGTTTTGCTGGGCCTGGACTATTTGCCATCATTGATGGAACAATGAATTCTCAATTATACCAGCAAATTATAAAAAGGAAAATGTCAGGACATCTGTCCGTGAACTGAATCTCAAGTGGGGCATGCAGCAAGACAACGACCCTAATCACATAAGTCATTGTACCAAAGAATGGATAAAGAAGAATAAAGTTAATGTTTTGGAATGGCCAAGTCAAAGTCCTGACCTTAATCTAGTAGAAATGCTGTGGAAGAACCTGAAGCGAGCAGTTCAAGTTAGGAAATATCCCATCGTTGAAGCTGTTCTGTACTGAGGAATGGGCTAAAATTCCTGATCAACAGTTACCGGAGATAGTTGCATTTACTGATGCACAAGGAGGTCACACCAGATACTGAAAGCAAAGGTTAATATGCTTTTGCCACTCACAGATCTGTAATTTTGGATCATTTTCCTCAATAAATAAATGACCATGTATAATATTTTTGTCTTGATTTCTTTATCTACTTTTAGGACTTGTGTGAAAATCTGATGATGTTTTAGATCATATTTATGCAGAATTATAGGAAATTCAAACACCACTGTATATGTTGTTTTTGTAATCTATATTGACTGTAGTGTGCAGTCTCAAGCATCTGTAGTCGAATGTGTTAAGTGTCTGCACATCCTCCTGCACGGCAGATATCCGTCATCATGTAACCGTGAGCAACTGGCATCCTAATCCCCCTCCTCTGGCATTTCTCCAGCTCACCCTATAAATGAGGTAATTGTCCTTGACTATAAAATTAGCATTTTCAAGACTTAATTGCTATCATTACATTTTTTCGTAATTCTATTAATTTAACAGAATGGGGTATTGGGTTTTATGGTTATCATTTGCATTAAAACAATGCACTCCTAAGTAGAGAAATCCCTTATAGAGAGAGATGATAGGAGAAGGAATGGAGGCAAAACAGGGACATCCGGCACTTACTCATGATTAAGCTGAAGCATATTACACCACAATAGCCATGCAGGACAAAGATTCAAAAGATGGTTTTCATAGAGTTTTCCTGTTTAAATGATTCTGATGGCATTGGAGAAAATGGGCCAGGCCTCATCATATTGTGTGAAAGAAGTAAAGCTTGTGTGTTAATGTAGGAGCAAACAGGACGGTGGAGCCAGCCTCATGTCTTTGTGCATACATGTGCACAATGTCAGCTTCACTTTGTGTTGGTGCTCCTAAAGAGCAATGCAGAGAATGAGAGAGATGGTGCTGAACAAGGGAGGCCGTTTGTCTTCGTACCCTCAACATGACCTTTGCTTTCATATCGCTTTCGAGAGATAGAGAGAAAAGGAGAGAGGAGGGGGCATCTTTAATGCATTTGCTGACCTCTTAAGAGCCTCAGTGCTTCTCTTTTAGCGAACAAACGGTTTTGCTGTAATGCCATCATTTAAACCGTGCATGACACAAGGCCTTTGCTGATTTTTTGTTTCTTTAAGTGGATAGCTGGGTTAGAATGTCTTTATTTTAAAGGAAATTTAAAAGAGTCTGTTTCTGCTTCTTCACAGGTTATACCTCTGATCCCATTTTGTTATTCTCTTTTGATACACTTGTACTCTTTTGTCTAGGCAACATGGCCAACTCTTAGATATAAGCCTCTACTCCTACACACACTTAAGGTAACATGACAACTGCTGACACACACCAGGCTGCTTGGTCATAGCCTGTCCATGCAGGGGGGACAGATGTGTGTGCAGGTGTACATGTTCTGCATGCGTGTAGACAATATAATAGGTCATGTTGTGAAGATATGAAGATCAGATCAGCTTTATTTTATTCACACATAAATGTGTCTACACACATAGAGGTGCAGTCTTCACATCCACTCTGATGCAAAGTGACTTGTCATCCTGCAGATACAGCAGTATGGGGTTAGAATTGTCACATAATTCTAAATGAATAGATTATGATCCACAAATAAATGTAGTGAGATTTACAAAAGTTAAACAAATTGACATTTATTTATTTATTTATTTATTTATTTTTAATAATATATGTTAGTATGTATAAACTATATGTTAGTAGATTGTAAAACACAACATGATTGGTTGGAGCAAGAACGTGCTATGATTGGTCAGTGCAATGTGGCAGTTATTTGATTGGCTTGAGTAGATGGTGGGTGGAGTCCAACGATTTGTGGATTTGTGTGCACTCTTGATGCTAGACATGTTTCAAAATCCACAAATTTTTCATAGACATGTTTCAAAATCCACAGGACATGATCCACAAATGAATGCCAGGCAGGTTTGTGTTTGTGACATAAAAACATATTTGTTAAAATTTTTTTTTTTTGCAAATCTCATTTTATTTGTCTATTTAATTTATTTAACATATATTTGTGGAGCCCATTCTATGCATTTGTGAATTTGTTTAATTTTTGTAAATCTCACTACATTTATTTGTGGATTGTAATCTATTTATTTAGAATTATGAAACAATTCTAACCCCATACTGCAGCTCCCCAGAGAACACTGATATGAGCGTTATGCGACTGAGGCTAAATTGTTGAATGGAGAAAATGCTACAGTCAGATTTATCCTACTGTAATGTTAAAGTGATACACAGATACCAATTTAAGCCAAGATCATCCTTGAACATATTTGGTACCTACTGAATGGCAGGAGTGGACAAAGTACTGAGAAATTATATTTAAGTGAAAGTCTAGATAATATATCAAAATCTTCTTCAATGGAAAAATCCAGTCGAAAATGTAAAGGAAAGTAAAACAGTTGCTAGTTTTAAATGTATTCAAGTATTAAAAAGGAACAAGTAAACTGATGAAATTAAGTTAATACCATGTTTTCATTTGGAAAGTAACTATAAGTACTAATAAAACTCATCTTCAGGTTCGACATTGCAATGTGGTGGCTAACCCACATTCAAATGCATGTGGATAGCTTTAGTGCTAACACTGAGAAGCATGAGAAAGTCACCACAGATGACCAGTTGGCACAAGTCTTGATAATTTTTCTTGATATAAAGATTGTTGATAACACACATTGATTAGCTTGATTGGAGGCTAAACTGAAATGACTGCATGCTACACTGAGCCGATTCGATTGATTCGATTGTGATAGAAATTAGCCATGTTTACTATAATGTGTTAGTATCTATGATGGTGATGTGCACAAAGTACAAAATATAGTAATCAAGTTTCTAAACTCGCAAGTGTAAATGCATATATTTAAAAACTTATACAGATACAAGATACAGCTCATACACAGGTTGCATGATATGGATAGGTGTGAATGGGGTCAAATACTGTGTTTATATTAATTTTTTATAGCTTTTTTATTGTATATTGTGTTGTTATTTCTCTGAATATAGCACCTGGCAAAGCAGTATGACTGGCGTGAATCCTTTGCCAAGAATCATGAATCATGTATAACTAAAAAAAATTGAAACTGAGAAACATTTTCACCTAAGCTATATGAAACTGAATTCCCAAACGTCAGTCTAAAAAGATATTACGTCTTGCAAAGCATCCAGCTCCATTTCCTGCCAGTATTTGTCATGAAAGCGGACATGTACTGGGACGTGTGTGTGTGTGCGTGTGTGTGTGTGTGTGTGTGCAGAGCAATTTGTAACCATAGCTGGCACACTCTGATTATTGGCTGCATTTTGGGCCCGTCAGCTGACTAATGTGCCATCTGTTGCTCAGGCCTTGGCCGCAGAAGTGTGTATGCATGTGTGTTTGTGTGAGGTGTATTACAACAAGGGAGGAAGTCCCCAGGCAGCCATGCTACTGAGAGGAGGAAGTGTATGCGAAGCATGCAAAGTCAGTGGTACAGTCACCTGGTTGCAAGTCCTTCTGCCTGTTCCTGTGTGAGGAAAAAAAAACAGTTAAGGAAAATGTGTGTGTGTGTGTGTGTGTGTGTGTGTGTTTGAGAGAGAGATCAAGAGAGAGGGGGTGGGGGGGTTGTAGGCTATTGAGCTGAGGCAGGTGCAGGTCACCTGCTCTCCCTCAGGAATGACAGAGCTGATCTGGAACCTAATGCCCAATTTCTCACCTGGAGCTCCAGGCTCCAGGGGGGTTTGTGGATGGCTGCAGCTTGGATAAGCTTGTTCTTGTCCAGGCAGGAAGTGTGTTTTGGTTGGGAGTTGTGATGGTAGTCATGGTGGCACTGGCAGTCTGCATTAATCGGCTGTTGTGAGTGACTCTGATGCAGGCTGAAGGTTTTGCGCTGCCTCGCACTCATGTCAGAGAGGATTAGCAGAACCTCCTATAAGCTTCCAGAGAGTGTATGCTTCATTAACAGCAAGAGCATAACCAAATTGACAGCAGCTTCACACTTTAGGCCTTACATTCACAATTCCTGCAATCCTGGATGTTAACACTTAACACTGCTCATAAACATTTGGTGGATAAATGTCGAGGAACAGCCAGAATACCTAGAATGCCAGGGACTGAGTGTTTCCCCTGCTGTTATTCTGAGCAAGCGAGACACTGATCAAAGTGGGTTGGAAATGACCCCAGTTCCTGAGAGAATTAGCACACATGCACACAGGAACAGCACTGGTGTGGAATGAAGTGGATGGAAGCTTAGATGTGTGTGATCCCTTTGCTTTGCATGTAGAGGTTCACAAAGACCTACAGACAGACTCAGCTCCCATAGGTGCCGTAAGTGTAAAATACTTCACAGTGCATATGTGTGTGTGTGTGTGTGTGTGTGTTCCCTGTCTCCATAAACATCTAGAAAAACTGCCAGCAAGTGTGTATATTTAGAAAATTGTATTGTATCACCCAGTGGTAGCCTTCGTTACACCAAAGCAACAATCTGTGTTTTCTGTCTCTCTCTTTCTTGCACATGCTGGTCTAATGTAAGCAGCACATCAACACACACACACACACACACACACACACACATTTTTCTAAATTTGTGAGTTGTTGCTGAACTGAAGCAAAAAAAAAAAAAAAAAAAAAAAAGCTTTCTTGTTGTAATAAAAACACACGTAAATAATATAGCAATACACAGGCTGCACTGATAGTAATGTATAGTGATGTGCAGTCCATCAACTGTAATTCTGCATGCTATAATCAGGGTGACAGTCATTTAGTGAAACTCTGACATTAATGGTATACATAAGTATGTGAGGAGTATTACCTAGAATTCACACCGGATGAGAAATACAAACAACCTTTCATGCAATCAACACCACACACACTGTGTAAGTGTGACCCGTGCAGCAGTAGGCTTCTCTTTTGGTCGACACCTAACGCCTTGACTAAATCCATACATATAACAGCATTAACAAAACCTATTGGCTGTAAATGCAGCATATAGCATAACAAATGCAATATCTGTGTTTATTCTGATTCCTCATGATGGTGTAATGAGTATAATTTGCTCTACAGCTACATGCTCATAACACTGGTGTAGTTTATGATATTACAGACTAGGAAGTCCACAACATATATAAAGTGAAGTGTATGATGTGAATGGATTTTTGTAGAGTTTTGTGTCACTGATGTGTGCAAGTGAAAAAGAAATTAAGACGATGGTCAAAAACAGTAGAGCAGGCTAGATGAAGTCATAGTTTTATTTTATTTTTATTTTTTGTTTTTGAAGATCCTCACACATCCCATTTCTGCCCAGTGCTCTTGTGCAGTAACTAATCTCTCTCTCTCTCTCTCTCTCTCTCTCTCTCTCTCTCTCTCTCTCTCTCACACACACACACACACACACACACACACACGCATAATATTATACAAACTTCAATAATGATACCAATGTTGTTATATATGAAGCATCTGGATATATATTTCAGTCCTGAGTTGTTGAAACAGAAGCCGGATATATGTTATTATTTTCATTATTTATGGTTACACCCCATTTTGCATCAGAAAACACCATGATTCCTGCATTAATGCACTTCTGAATGACTTATGGCAGGCACGAGATGAGAAACACATGCATCAGGAAAGCAAAGCAGTGAGGTAGATCATAAAGACCAAGTTGCAGATCTCATTATTTTTCATAATGCACAAGTTCACTGTGAAGCTTGTCCTTGTCACAGAAGACATTTATAATACACTGTTCATTGTGCAGTCTACATTATGGCTCAAATACCATTATTTGAAGCTACTGTATGAAACCGTGTGCTGTTGAGGCATAGGAGACCTCCTTATGTATAAATCAATTAAATCCTCCTGTAAATAATTTGTTGCATATCTAATTACACTACTTGGGTTGTGAGGCGCTTGCCAGAGGAGAAAAAGGAAAAACACAGACCCATGCATATACACACTCAGCTGTCTCAGGTATTCAACACACTGGCCAAAAAAACAGGGATTATAGCATTGACTTGCTCTCTCTCTCTCTCTCTCTCTCTCTCTCTCTCTCTCTCTCTCTCTCTCTCTCTCTCTCTCTTTCTCTGTGTGTGTGTGTGGGGGGGGGGGGGGGGGGGGGGGGGGCAACAGTACCACACACAGGCCCTACATTGCCCTCAGCGACTCAGTAAGGACTCTTGATAAGGAGAATTAGTCAAAACTTGGGAGCTGCCAGTCTGTGCCAATTAAACTTTAATCTGGGGCTGAAACAGGCACAAATAAATTAAAGCCTTATGAGAGGCAATGTGCACTGCCCTGATAATGCTGGATTGAAGCTTCTCCCGGCTGCTCAGTGTCGTCAGCTGCACTGAGGGCGGAAAAAATCAAGGCAAAGCTAGTCAGACACAAGGAATAAGCTACTTGTAAAGTTAGCTGTATGCAAAATGCAGTCAAACACATACACAGAATATGTTTTTGTGTATTTGAGCATGCATGTGGTTAAGCTAGGAGCTGCTTAGCTTAGCATCAGCTGTTCTAGACCTCAATCTGTAATACTAATCATAATCATTTCAAAGAATTTGAAAGATGTTTTTTGGTCCTAAGGTAAAAAGAAGAAGTGCATTGCAGCTAGCTGAGTAATATAGTAGCCTATAAGCCAAACCAACAGGCTAGTGGTAAACAGCTATATATATATATACCCAATATATATAGCTGATATATATATATAGAATACCAATATAGATACAAAAAAACATAGGTGAGTGTTTGGAGTGCTTGTAGGAAGGGTTTCCGTGTTTCAGCAAAATTCCCACCCCAACCAAATGTGATATATATAGGGTACATGGCAACCCTACTCAAGAAACTTTAGTTACGCAGAGCTGTGTCCTAATGCAGGCTTAGTTAATCAGTTTAAATTTTTCAGTATAAATTTAAAATAATTTAAAACTTGTACATTCATTGTGCATTATTTGTTGTTTTTAAATGGTCATTCTCTAACGTCATTAAAAGAAATGTTCTCAGAAAATCAAATTATAAAGAAATGCCACTTAAAGGATATAATTTTGAATTGCAGCAACACTGTAACTGCATCCTCATCCCAGTTGTGGTTGATTTTGATAGCGTGTCCAGTTAACTTTTCCTTACGCATATTCTGGAATGTAACAACCCCAAAAACTGAAATAAACAAATTGCTAATGTTGTCAGCTGTAACCTGGTTAACAGTTTCTTGATTTGGGAATTGTTAGTCATGGAAGATAGAAAATAATAATAATAATAATAATAATAATAATAATAGTTGTTGTTGTTATTTTTATTATTCCCACTCATCATATTAATCACAGTAAATGGTATTCAGATAGTCAACAAATACCTTGCCTTTTGACTGGATATTAGACTTATCATGCATGTGTATGTAATAAAATTAATTCTGTCTGTGGCTTTTTTTGCCTTGGGCAGTGGGAGCAAAGTCAGTTTTGTATTTATAATAGATCAGAAAGCTGTTCATGAATAATACACATTCTGGGAGCAAGAGTTCTCACTGCTGATGTGGGTTTGTCTTTGGCCAGTATCAAAGTGAACATGCAGTATTGTGATAATCCATTGCTGATGAATTCAAGGCTAACTCGCCTTAGCTAAGTTCAGCTAATTTTCAGACATGGGTTGCCTCCATAATTGAGTTTCCAATAACATTATGATTATTCCTAGCCTCATGGTAATTGAATTCGAGGTTGGCTTTTTTTTCCTTTTCTGTATCACTGCAATATTCTAGATGGAGGGGTTTTTTTTTTCAGCAAGGCGCCAAATCTTCATGCAAATGTATTGTAATCACACATCCCAGCTCACTTAACTTGATTTTGTCTATTATTGCACACATTTACCCTATAATAAATGACTTGGAGTTTGATGCTTATGAGAATGAAGTAAATTATTATCGCTGATTGTTTTTTGAGGAGGATTCAGGAATGTTTTTCACATGAGCGCATCCAGCCTGTGCTTTAGTGAATGTTAACTTAAGATGCATATTTTCTGAAGAGATAGTAAAGACAAAACAGAGTATTTATTTATTTATTTTTAAAATTTCTGTATTTATAATCCTATTGACTTTGGTCTTTTGTGCATTCAAATATATATATATATATATAGTTTTAGCTGTGCTCAAATTTCTTATGCTACTGAGATGCTCTCCTAATTCAGCATGCTCGCCCCAATGCACGTGTTGCATAATGCAAAGAATATAGACACCAACACTGAGAACATCAATATAAATTAAAGAGAGCGAGAGAGAGAGAGAGAGAGAGAGAGAGAGAGAGAGAGAGAGAGAGAGAGAGGAGAAAGCCTCTTTTTCAGCATTCTAGGACATCATGGCTGCTTTTCTATTCAGCATTCACCTAGGTTCCCTTGTGTTGACTCCTGTGTTGCTGCCAGTTTCAACCCCCACTGTATTCAGCTGTGAATTTTTCAAACCATCAAAGAACAGAGATGGTGCAGCAAGGCAGCCAGTCCCAAAACGGAGAGCATTCTTTAGCATTAGAAGCAGATGCAGGCTGAATATTTGAATGTGAAGTGAAGGCTTTTGTCTGTGTGGATTGGCGCGAGCTGAGCGAGAGAGAAGAATGGGGATGAGATGAGTGGGCAGTTAGTGGCACCATGATGATAGGCAGACGTTCACAGTTGTCTGAACTGTCATGTTGGCAGCGTCTGGCTGACTGGTACACTCTTTAAAGCCCCTGTGTTCTGAGACAGAGTGAGACACAGAGTCTCCACTCACAACATTACAGAGCCACAAACAGCAAAATCACTGAATTCCTCTCAAACAGTGGGATTTAGTATAATTTGTGCGTGTGTGTGTGTGTGTGTGTGTGTGATTGCCATGCAGCTTTGGTCATCTCTACTGCGGAAGGAGTTATGTTAAATTAAGCTAGATTTATTGATTTATTGATTAATTGCCTTAGAAATGATTGAATATAATAGGTCTTTTATTTCTCTGTGTGAATAATCGCAGTCAGAGCAAAAACAGAGGGGGATAGAAAGAAGGAGAGAGATTGGGACAACTTTCAGCAAAACATGACAAGCGAATGAGAACTCTATCTCATTTGCATATGCTGACATTTTCCGGAAAATATTTCAATGTTGGCGGAGACATAATGAAATCCTGCCAGCAGCCCATTATGGAATAATATTACCATAAAGGTAACCTATCCATATCCCCCTCTTTCCCTTCGTCCTCTCCTGCCACATTTGCTCAGTCTGCAGGATTATTTTTCTTCTGTTTCCTCAGATTTGTCAGGCCCCTTGCTGATGCAGTGAACAGCTCCTTTCTCTTTCCCAGGCTAATTGCGCACTGCGGAGGAGAATTTGTTAGTGGTGACACCTGGCAACCCGTCGGGAATTCATCTCATTATCGGCCAATGTCCAAGAACATCAGACATTATTAGCTGTCATTAATCTGCAATATGTATGGTGGGAGAAGGAAGGAAAGCATGAGGGAAAACAGGATGAAAGAGTGAAGGAAGAAAAGCAATAGAGCAGTTGGGAAGAGGCGAGAACTGGGGGTCAAAGTTCATCACTGATGTTAAAGGGCAATCAAGGAACCTCTGAAAATATTAACAAATTAAAGCTTATTGACAGTAATTGCTTTGTTTGTCAGCATTACATTTCCATATTTCAGGAATAAAATAAATAATATTAGAAATATTATAAATGAAAAATAATTTATGTATATATAGAGAGATGGCTGCATGTAAAAATACACATAGCATTTAAACTCAGCCCTTTGCTATGGTCCATGGTTTTTTAGCACCTGGGTTTCTGAAAATGTTTGAAGCAGGCTTTGTGTTAAATTTTTTTGTGCCATTGATTCCTCTTTTTGCCAGTAAATCCATTTGAAATAAACCATCTCTGACAGGCTTAAAGTAGATTTCCTAAATGTATAGAGGAGGCATGCATTCCTCTCTTGCTGCGCTCTACTGTTTTTAAGTACTCGATGAACACTGTGTTTAATTTGATTCATCATCATTTGGCTGTTTTTCCACCACAGCCATGCCTGAAGATGGCTATATGCAAAACATGATAGGATTACAGTGCCTAAGCACGTTTTCATGGTTGAAGGGTTAAAATGTGGCCCACTTGCCATGGCGAGTGTAAGACAGTCTGCTTAAGCATGCAGAAGCTCTATTTCTCCTCTCTCTCTTTCTCTCATTAGGGGAGTTTAGGCAAAAGGAGTAGTTGAGCCTCCTGCAGACATTGCCCCACTCTTTGAGCTTAGCCTGTGCTCTTGCCCTAATGATTAAACGTCCCCTTATAAAAGGTCTGTGGCGCAGCCTCCTGCAAATTGAGTTTCCTCTCTGAGCCAATTGAGTGTGGTTTATGTGAACTGCGGGAAGTGCCTTTGAACTCTGCTTCCAAAGCTGCTAGTCCAGGGTCACAGGAAAAAGATGGAGGCCACTGTCGCAGACGTCCAAATTCATGCCACATTGAAGGAAAATCGCTCCTCAGAGGAACGAAAGAAAGCCTAGGAGCATGAAGCAGGTGTTTTACTTTCCTTTAATGATAATAAGTGAGTTTGTAAATGTTTTTATTACATTTGGCTATCTTTTGATACAGTTCTTTGGACTGTTTTCCTTTTGTTTTTCAGAACAAATATATCTTTATAGAGCACAGTTCACATTTCATTGTGACTTTACTGGACACTAAAACACTATTTGTCTGTAAAACTGCATGTTAAAACAAACATTGTGCATAGATTATATGTTTTCCTAGTGATATTCTGAAGCACTAAAAATAATTCAATTTCACTAATTATAAGCAGTAATAGAGCAACACTTCATCCTGTATTATGCAGAATGAGTCTAACAAAACTGGGGCAGCAGAATAGAAACCAAATGTGTCAAAATTTGTCAAAAAATAAATACTTGACCAAAATTATCAGTATCTGAGATCAGTATCTGAGATGTTTTATTTCCTGAGCTATAAGCTCAAATATAAAACAAATATAGTTTCCTTCAAATAAATATGGCTCTTAGGGGGGTTTCTGGAGAGGTTCTTGGTGTCTTCTTTGCTCTTTTGTTTCTATGGCCCTTAAAGGGAGAAAGTCAATGCCAAGAAAATATGTTTGATCACGGGAGCTGGCAAAGGCTTGCTGTGGCTGCTCTAGGATGGCATTGGCCCCTGTCCTTAAACCCAATAGGATTGCTTTTGAGAGTCACAGGCGTGAAAACACAGCTCCTTCTTCAGCTAAAGCTTTGAAAGGTCTCAGTATAAATCCTCACTCTCCTGCCTGACCCCCCTTCGCACACACACACACACATGGACATGTTCATACATTCGCACACCTAATTATGCACACACAATGCCATAAATCTAATGCTCCTTCATGAACTGCAAGAGCAGAGTACATAAAAAATGTGATGCGGATTTGCATACAAACATACTTATTCTAAATCCCTCTCAGAAGTTGTAAATGATTGTCTCATCCTGAAATACATTTCACCAAATTGTATTTAGGCATGTTTATGAATTCTATTATGCCGTAGGTTTGATAATATTTTGTGGACAGCGATGGCTTCCCCTTGTAGCCATTTATAGAGGCAGAAGGTAAGAGAGAGCAGGAGACGAACAGAATAGGCCTGGGAGCTCTAGATTGTGTCATTTGTTTCAGATAGGCTGTGATTTCTGCTTGCTCCTTGATGGCGGGCCTTCCTGCTGCTAAGATGGATTCTCAGTGGTCTCCCTGGTAAAGGTAATTCAATAAAGCCTATCACATGCTATAGTAATACCTATACTGATTTACAGCAGGTGAGAATTAAAACTTTTACACTATCTGCTATCTGGTTAAATAGCTAAACTGAACATTCAAGAATTAGGAAATTTATACAAATACCAAAGTCATGCTGCCTGTTTGTAGGGTTTTTTTTAAAAATACAGTTGTATTGATGAACACCGTAAATAAATAAATAAATAAATAAATAAATGACCTTTAAAAGCAAATTAGTCAACTGAAAATAAACAACTGTTTAAAATGGTTACTAAATATTTTTGTCCCAGTACCCTTGACATGTCTTCCATAGTGTTGTCTATGAGAGTTTAAATACAGTGCATGGTCTTGTATTAATTTCCATTTATGACATCCTACACAGTCCAATGATTGAAAATTCATAACAATTTACATGAGCCAATTTATATGAAAAACTGTGAACGGATAAGGTTTGACTAGGAACAGGTTTAGCAGACAGATTTTCTTGTGACTTAATTCACCATTCCTGCTGGTTGTAATTGTTATAAATTATTTATGAGCTCAAGATGCCACATCATGGCAGGGCACATATTCCTCTGCTGAAACACTAAGGGTAAATAGCAGTTGTGAGGCCAGGGCTCTCTGCAGGTGTTGATTACAGGGCCACTGCTGTGATTCTCTTTACCTGGCTCTCCTCCAGCTGTGAGCCATGTGGGTTCCCGCCATGTGCCCCTTGTCTGGAGGACAAGCTGTCGAGTGCAGAGGTCATAAACATTTCAAGAGTTATAAAACTTTCATTAAGTTCTCACGATATCTTGCCAGTGTGTGACCTTTCTTGATCCTTGTTCTTTTTTCGTTCTCTCTCACTGAACAGCCTAGAAAAAAGAGGATGGGGTTAAAGTGACGGGGGAACAAGTCCCCTCTTTGTGGCATGCAGGCTTTTTCAAACTGTCTTGGCCTCTTGACTCACACTAATCCACAGATCAGAGCTTAGAAAGTGGCAAAACAAAGGGCTGTTTTAATGAGATTGGTACAACAGGGGCAAATTCGTCGGGGGAAGGGAGTCCCACAAATAACCGTACTTTTTCCAAAAAAGGCCTTTCACAACCAGCTCTAAGCCAGTCTGTATGCGAGGGGAAAAAAATCAAAGGACTGTCATCACTCCAAAAGAGTCAGGGGGAGGGAAGATGTGGAGTAGGATTGATCCAGTGTTTTTCACACAAAAAGGTCTAAAAAAAAAAAAAAAAGTCTAAATTCCTGAAGAAGAGCCGAACATAGCTGGCATTCTAGGAAATGCTGTAAATTCAGAGAGAGAGAACTACTGAGATCTCAGTCTAACATCTGAAAAGTTTGCAGTCATTATAGAATTGTTCAAACACAATTAAAATGCTAACTAAATACACATATTGACAATTTAATTAGAACCATTATAAATAAATATATTTGTTTTTGGATGATCACCTCTTATATTGCTGAACCTATAAGTCTGTAATAGACCTAATGCAACAGTCTTGCTGTGAAAGCCTGTATAAACATATAATTATACATACTTGACTAAAGATGTAATTGCTAACAGTTCTGCAATTATTTCAATGAAAAACATATGTTACTAAAATACCAGATACTACTACTACTACTACTACTACTACTACTAATAATAATAATAATAATAATAACCATAATGCTTTGTTATATACATTTATGTTGTTATATCAAAAATAAAATTACAATAATAAATAGTACTACATAATGTTAACACATATTGCCCGGTGATTATTTAGTATTTTCACATTCTTAGCCTGTATTATATTGTATTTTGCTGGCTTCTAAATAAATACTGTTTCTTAAAGTGAGATGGTTAATTACCAATTAATTTACTTATAAATATGCTCTGTTCTCAATCCACAATTTCAGCACAAAATCTGTAAAACGCATAACACAAGACCTTTGTTTTTTTAACTTCACTGTTAACTGGGTAGTTATGTAAGACAAAATATAGTAAGTACCAAGATACTACCAAGATAGAGTTCAATTTGTTAAATAAATTAAATATATTGGTAACACATTGATGTTCACATGCTTTTAGAGAAGCAACTTTGATTAAGAGGAAGTAGGTATTGTAAGGTACTATATAACCTAAGAATATAAGAATACTAAATAAAGCATTAAAAAGGCACTATTGTTGACAAATAACTACTGTATTCACTTATATGCACCTTATTACATTATGATTAATTAATGTTTAAAAAGGAAGCTGAAGTGTCACCAACAAAAAGTAAAATAAAAATATTAAATATTACCCTAATTTCTCCATCTGGGGCTTAATAAAGTATTATCTTATCTTATCTTATCTTATCTTAAACTACAACACAAAAAAATAAAATGCAGAGAAAAACAACATAAAGAAAAAAAAGAAAATGTAAAGGCAGAAAATAATAAAAGTGCATTATAATAGGGCTATTTTAAAAGCTCTAAACTGCGATAATAAAGGCGTTGTGCCTAGTATAGACACATTGTGACACATTCTGTGCCTAGTATAGACACATTAAGATTCTCTTAACATAAAAAAGGCTACTTTTCACCCTTGTTCAGTAAAGCAGCTCGTTTTGTTAAACTATAAGGAACATGGTCTGTCAGTTATTTGATGATGTATGCAGGTTAAACCTTTGTTTAAAACCAGGAAATTTATTTTAACCAACACCAGTACAGTCACGTTGAAGTCTTTCTAAAGAAAAATGAAGTCTTTCTTTATTTTTTGCTATTCCATGACTTAAATTTCTACTGACATTTTTAAGGAACATTGACAGCTCTGTGACCATCCACATGAAGGTGGTTTCTAGCTGCTGCTTGAACCTTAATTCCAATTGTTATTTAAGAGGTGGGGGAGAGGAATTAAACTTCTCAGGCGTTGTGCTGATAACCACCAGACCCATTATCAGGCCTGGGTCCTCACACCCAGGATCTGTTCCCTCAGGCTAGTGGCCGAACACTCACCCAAGCTCTCTTAGCCTGACGAATGACACCCCACAATAGAAGGAGAAACCTTGCTTGACCTTCCCCTGTCCCAATACTGCCCCTAATACAGAAAGTGTATTAGGGTCACACACACACCTACTCATAACCTCTGCCTCTTTCTCTTCTCTTACCCCTTTTTGGAGGAAATGGAAGTGACCTAATGATGTTTGTTTTTAATGACATTAGCCATTTTTTTCTTCTTTCCATCACACACCACAGTAAACATGGTCACATTGCAAAATTCTGGAGATCTACTATTTTAAATGTCATAACCCAAGGAGTGGCTTCAAGTTTTGTTGCCTGTTGCTAATGGCCCTCATCATGTATTACCCACAGCTGTTTCCTTCATGTCTTTTAATTTGCTTCCAGCAGAAAATAAAGTGTCTGCATCCTTTACTGCAGTGAAATTTCCGGCCAAATGCGAAAAGGAACTTTGTAGGTGTGCTGTAGTTAACCGTGGTAATTAACAAGAACTCAAGTAATCAGCCAGGCAAAGTATGTCATTAAATGGCATCCCTGTTGATTAATTCAGGCCTTGTAATGGTGAAATAAACGTCTGCATGTCCTTAAAGACCCTGCTTAATCAAATCTTTTAAAGAAACAGGGCTTAAAAAAAAGTTAAAGTGATGGTGGTTCACATGTATGTAATAATAATGTGGTGTGGAATTAAAAAAAACAGTGAACTGATTTAACAGCAACTTATTGAACTGATTTAACAGCAGCTGAAACTATTTTGAGGGTTCTAATATCATAGGTACAAACTTGTTAAGACTCTATTAACCAAATCCCTTTCTCACTAATAGGGAGAAAAGAGTGGATAAACGGTTGAGTGGAGGTCAACAGTGTCTCAGTAAGTGGTGGTGGAAAGAGGATTAGTCAGATTGTGGAGCCTCCTGTTGTAAGTTCTCTTGCATAATTCACCTCATGGGTGATTAATTATTCAGTGGAGTACATATTTGTCTTGGTAATTTTATATCTGAAACCATGATAATGTTTGAATTAATCATGGGAATCAGTCCCTTTGATTCAGGCTGTCTCGTGCCGCATCCAGCTGCACAAGGCTCCTTAACCCACTGCCTAGGAAGCATATGCTTGGTGTTTTTTTTTTTGGTGTTTTTTTTCAAGAGGAAGGGGCTAAGTCTCTGAGGAGAGCTTGAACAAAAGGGACACAATATCAGGCCCTCAGACACATGCAATGACTTAAACGTTCCATTGTGTTACTTGTGAATGGCAGTCTATTGGGCGGCCCGGTGCGAGAGGCAAGGCTGTGTTGTCCATTAGCCACATGATTAAGCAGATGACACGGTGGGGCCACGCAAGGTAAATAAAGGCAGCCTTCTGCTACTTCCTGTACTGTGACACATGGCAGAGGCCTCGACTAGAGCTGCCAGACTGCTCTCGCGCCGGCGGATCACAACAGCTGAGCAAGAGCGGAAGAAAGACAGAGAGAGAGAGAGAAGGAGGGGTTGATTAAAAAAGGATGAATAACACAGTCATGGTCTATGTCAGGTGTTAAGTATCTCATTGGCTAATTTGCATGTCAAAGAAGAGATTGTGACACTCATTTTATCTGTGTGTGTGTGTGTGTGTGTGTGTGTGTGTGTGTGTGTGTGTGTAACTGTGTGTGTTATGTTTGAGAGAGGCCAGGAGGAGGGTATATTCACATTAGCAGCTTTTAGCATAACATCATTAATAAAAATAAATAATTAATGTTATTAACACATTCACACCAACAGAAAACAAATGGCAGTTTGTAAGACAGATCAGTTTAATGAATGACATGTTTGTATCTTATTGGTGCAGCCAAACAAAGGGCATAAAGAAGGCATTTTATGACAATATTTATAGTTTATTCTGGTGAAACCTATCTTTAATAATAGTCGCTACACCCAACATATAATAATATAATGCAAATTAATTAACTATGTAATTGTATTCATTTTTGGGTCTTTGCCACGCCTGTTGCTATAGAGAGCACTCATTCACCTTGCTTGTCTATCATCCATCTACTTGGCACTGTTTACAAGCTCTCAGAGGCATTCTCCTTGGGCTGGCTTATTTAATAGGGCTGTAAGTATTGTCATTCTAGTTTTAATGATGATGAGAGGCTAACCTTAGCGTGCTCTTGTCTGTTCCTTCCACCCTCTTCGTCGTGGGACATTCAGGTAACTAATCTGCCTTTAAATATGTCTCCAAGGGAACGCTGCTAATTAGCACTGAAATTTACTGCCTTCACTTTTATTGACTTGTCCTACTTCTCCGATAATTAACTAATGAGTGAGCTAATGAGCTATGTCATTCACTCATGCTGCTCAATTAAAGTACAGAATCAATTATTGAAAATAGTTTTGCATTTCTGCCACCTCACACTGTGTGGACAAGCACCAAGTGGATGAGAAAGTCTGGGGAAAGTTTAGACATGGTGCCATATGTACTGTTCCTATTCTTGGGGAAAATACGAATTCAAACTGTGTGCTAATGTGGCTACTGTATGTGGTTTTTTTTTTGTTTTTTGTTTTGTTTTTTTTTCTTCAAATTGTGAATAGATTGTTCTACTAACATTACAACACAATGTATTATCTTGGGTAACGTTGTATGAAATTACAGGCATATTTTGCATAAAATGCCAGCATATATGAGGCTATAGCAAAGAAAGTGTATAAATGCAGTATCAACGTTGCCTTTGTATTTAAGGAACATGTCAACTGACATCACAGTTTTTATTTCTGTATCATCATGTACACTGAAGCATTGACAATCCTTCTCTGTAAACAGTGCATTAAACAGCTAATCCAAAGCTCTGTGAAAACACAGGCTTCATTAAAGGAAAATAATTAGATGGTCTCATTCCCATGTGCTTTCACAGATAATCAACTCTTTGTCTCCCTGTTCCAGTTCACACTGTCATCATTCACCTAGATTATGTTTATAGCAAAATCAATGTGCTAATGTGCCATGTGTTGATATTGAAGTTAGTATACGACAGCACAGATCCTGAACCTAAACATGGTTTCTTGGGATTTCAGGGAATTTTACCACTCTGTGGTATTTCTGTGCTTTGTAGTGTGTTACACTGAGCAAAAGAATAATAATAGTGACAGACTACTGCTCTTCAGTGCAATGTTGACGGATTTACATTTACATAAAAAAAAAATCATAATAGATTGAAAAGGTCCTGTGTCTAATTTTAAATCTCAATTACAGTACTTTTATACAACAGTACTACTGGCTAACACTACAACCGAAACTGTCCACAGGTTCAGGCAGTGTACAGGCAGACAGTAGCACAATAACCTCATTTTAAAGGCCATGCCACAGCATACTGCTCACTTGCTAAAAGAAATGTTACTCTATAAGTGCAACCTTCACCATTATATATGCACTACCTTTCTGTCCAGTTGATCCAAAACACTTTAATTCAGGTAAATGTCACCCTGGAAGTATGTATGCATGGAGCTTATAATGTATTCTGCTAGCAGCTGGAATAGAAAGAGAAATACAGAAAGAAAAGAGAGAGAGAGAGAGAGAGAGAGAGAGAGAGAGAGAGAGAGAGAGAGAGACAGCGGACAGTCCTACCTTACTTCCTTTTTTTAGAATCCTAATCCATAGCACTATAAAACCCCTTTTGGATAATTGAGGCATTAAACATGACTATATTTTTGCTTAATTAATAATTAATTTAATGACAGGATGAGGCTGTAAAAATCACTAATTAAAATGCTTGCTATCATCAGAGCAGTGCTACAATTCATGCACTAACCACTATCTCTGGACTTATTTTTTATGTGCTCTGTATCGATATTCTAATAATACCCAGCATGCCAGAGGTTCTGCTGGAGTGTTGGGTGGCACTGACACAATGTGACAGTTTTGCAGAAAGACACAACAGCCAAGGACATAGAATTCATCCTGACAGCAACCTTGGAGAGCATCCCGTGCCTGAGTTTTCAGCTCTAAATCAGAGGAATAAACTCAAAATAACATCATGGACAGTGCATAGACAGTGAGCTGACATGCTGCTGCATTTCCAGAGTTGCTAGAGCTAGATTAACACAAAAGGAAATGGGTTGTGTTCTTTAAAAAATTATGCTGGAATTGTGGAACTATTTAGATACGAAAATGACTAACCTTCTGAGGTGTTTCTTAGGATTCAGCCTGCATTCCTCGCAGTGTGAAGAACCATGGCGATATAGCAATAATGTGAGTAATTCTGGGAAATTTGGTATAAGGTCAAAGCTTTAATCAGTGGTGCAGTGGAAAATGGCATCACCTCCATTATAATCTATTAGGGTCTTGCATGTTCTGATACTCCTGCCTTTCCAGTGTGCACCCTTGATTGCACTCCATCATTTCACGCTTGAATGAAGTGTTAAACTCTAAGTAGTGATGAAGCAGTGACAAGGTTTTGCTGGCCTGTTTACTGCTGTTCTGTTTCTGTACCTGTTTCTAAACCTCATTCAAATGAAGGCTATTTAATTATTTGATTGAGTGTTTTACATACTATTTGCAAATATACATTTATGCACCAGTCAGTTTATTAGGAACACATGTATACCTCATTCATGCAATTGTCCAATCAGTCAATCATGTGGCAGCAACACAATGCATAAAACCACACAAACACTGGTCAAAAGATTCAGTTAATGTTCACATCAGACATCAGAATGAAGAAATGAAGAATGAAGAAAAAACACTAATGTGTTTTCAGTGACAGGCTGGTTTGAGTATTAATTGTTGATCTCCTTGGATTTTCAAACATAGCAGTCTCTAGAGTTTACATATAATGGTGTGAAAAACAAACAAACTGACTAACTAACTGACTAACTAAAAACTACTGCTGTGGCTAGTTAGAAGGGGTTCTGAGAATGTAACTGTCACCATTAGCAAGTACAAACTACTAGTAAGATAAAGTCTTTTAACAAGAGTTTGTCTTGAGCCTATAGTAGAGAGCTAGCTCGCTAATGCTAGCTACCTCAAACACAGATTTGCTGATGTTGAGATGTTAGGATCTATCAGCACACTGCACAACACAGGCCTAAGGAGCGAGTTTTGTGTCTGTGATGGTAGGAGGCTAATTGGTTAATGTAATTAGATAGCTCTAACAAATGATGCCGGTGGCCCTGTAAGCCATATTACAATTTTAGTAGTGGCTCTGTAGCCTTACTACTTTCAGGCATGATGAGGCGGGCTGTATTCAAGATGGTGTATGACATCTTCTTTATACTAACTAAAACTCCTATGCACTGTTTATAGTAACAACATGCGATTACGTAAGTACTTTCCACCTCTGATTTTATTGACTGTAGTATTGAGGGGATATCCTGCACTTTAGGAGACACACAGGCCTACAGTCTGGTGTAATCAGTATTCCTCACATGAATACAACATATACTCAGCAACACGTTGGTGGCACCAGAGAAAAGTCATAATTAATTAAATATTGGCCTCAGTGTACGTCTATTCATAGTACAACACCTCTGCAGACAAACGTCTAGTGAAGGTTTTACTGTTTTATTGCATTGTTCTTATGACACCATAGCTGTGTCATGACTTATCTCCTGTATACCTAATAACCCAGTGTGAACTGAAATGATTGAAGTAATTGTAAACATATGTACAATAATGTGCATTACAACATGCATAACGCTGAAACTGTAGCAGGTACTCAAGCATCATGCTTAAGAATGCATGTAAATAAGGCTTGTTAACCCAAGTTATGTTGTATTGGCTATTAACTCTGTTGTAGAATGTTTATCTTGGTTCACATCTTAGCATGTGCCCTTTGGGACTATTAGCTACTTATATGTATCATCTGTATAAATCCAAGCAGCCATTTCCAGGCTCCTTGCCAACCTTGCCCATGTACGAACATAACTAGGTAATCAGAGAAGGAGGTCATTAATCAGTGTTTACTTGTGTGCTTTTATGTTTCAGACTCTTAGGCTGCTGAAGTGTATTTGTGCTAATCAGGTAAATAGTATGACAATTATCAGTGGAATCTGAACACCTATTGCAGTGTCTATCTATCACCTTTTTTATGCTGCAATATTCCCCAATTAGGGTATTATCGTACACTACTTCATCAAAGGCTAAAGTAATCAAGATTAATCTCGCGAGCTGACACGCGCCGTTTGCTAAGGCTTACACAGCACAATTGCTCAGGGCAAGCATCATTACGAAATGCAATAAAATTAGACAAACTGATTATATTTCAAAACTCAGAAGCAAAATAAAACACAATTTGGGGGAACAATTAGAGAGTCGTGCTCATTGAGCGCCAGACATTATGTGGTGTAGCAGTGGCTGGGCAAACTACATGTAGATAATTTAGCCTACATATCCAGAGTGAGCTTGGAAATTAAATCCTTTCTGCTTAGTTTTTAAACTGACCTTAGCCTGGCTTAGGATGAGCACAAAAACATTTTTTTTGATGATCAATATTATGTAACAATTTTTTTTCTGCATTCTGTACATTTTTGAGGATACTCCTCAAGACACTGCTGGTGTTAATGTGTTTATTAATATTAGCTTGGTGCTTAAGTGTAGTCTAAAGAAAGCACACTTACTTCTTGCCAGTTGGCACTTTTAAATTCAACAATTCACAAACAGCCTTAAGCATTTTCTATTTATAGTTTGGAGCAGAAACAAGAAATATGACAAGATTTCTTTTCAGCCAAACCTGAAAAGAATATTAGTACAGTCATACCTGAAATGTAAAAAAATGGTGATTTAAGTGTATATTAAGTAAGTAAAATATGCTTTTGTGTGTGTGTGTGTGTGTCTGTGTGTGTGTGTGTGTGTGTGTGCGTATATATATATATATATATACAATACAGAACATTATAACAAAGTGTGTCCTGGTGCCAGCCCTGATACACATGTATATGCCTCTATGTTGTAAACATCACTGTGGATACACAATCACTCACATGATCAAACATACACACCTAAAATCATTGTTGCCCCAAAGATCCTAATTTACCTCATCCAAGTCCCCAGTCCTCTGTTCCATCCTCAAAACTCTTGCCCCAGGAATGTTGAATGTCATCACTAATCAAATGTGCATATCTTCTTGTCATGGCAGAGTTTGTTTTCAAATGATTTTTCTAAAACATATTATTTTAATCATCTCCAATTTGTCCGCGGGTAACCCCTCTCTCCCCTGTACATATACCTCCACTGGTGGGGGGTGGCAGCGGAGGGGAGAATAGTTAACAAACTCCTGAATGATTGATGGACTAATTTCAAGCCCTGGATAAAGCAGTTTTCTAAGTCTGTTGATTCTCCATTTATTAGCTAATAGAAACATTTATCAAAAAGTCGCATTTTTTGCTTAAGCAATAATTGCATTTTTAAATCCTCATTAGAGCTCCCATGCATACATAATCCAATTGAATGAAAATGCAGAACTGGAGTGAAGCATTAATATGGAACTTTTCATATGAAAAAGAGGAAGTTGGCATACACTGAATAGTCATATGGTGTTGATAGTATTGTATATTTTAGGGATCATTTTTAGGATTCTCAGTCAAGCTTCCTTTTATAACTAGACTAATCAATAGTATTTAGGGATGATCAAGTGGAAAAATATGTAGTATTGGTATAACAGATATTTTTACTGTCCATGGAAGATTTCTTTTCTGGTGTAAAAGGTCAGTTGGAAGCAGTTGGTCAGGTGTGTGTGTGTGTGTGTGTGTGTGTGTGTGTGTGTGTGTGTGTGAAAATATTTGCCCTGTGCTGATAATGTCGTATCAAGCAGTAGTCGCATCTAGTTACTTGGCAGTGGCCCGAGTGGCCGAGTGTTGCTCTCGAGCAGAGCTGGTTTTAATCAGGCACCAAATTCACAGTGCAAGAAAACAGACAGGCACTCTCTCTAATCTTGTTAGCATGACAAGGCAGTTTTCAAATATCACTGCAAATCAAATCATCTCGCAGGCTTTGAGCTGGGGTCTTCATGGTGGCAAAAAAGTGTGTATGTGTGTGTCTGTGTAAGTAAGATGAGTTTATGTGGGACTGAATGGGTGATGGGTTATAAAGGTTATGTAGTGATGCATGCATTTTACTTGATATGAACACATTCATATCTGGATAAGTTTGTCAAGTAAACTGGAAGTATCTTATTTAGGAGTAGATATAGCAGCATGTAGAATCAATAATCAGTGGAAAAATCTATGCTGTGTGTGTGTGTGTGTGTGTGATAGAGAGAGAGAGAGAGAGAGAGAGAGTGTATGGAACTATAATTCCATTAATAACCCTTAATGGAAAAGTCTGCTCTGAAACACATTAAATATGTCTATATTTAAATATTTGCGATGTGATTTGTGATTCTGGTGGTGCTGTATTTACTGATAGACCTCAGGCCTCAGGAATCACATGTTTTATTTGTCATATACACAGTTACATTGGGTAAAACATATAGTGACACACTGAGTGGATCACACAGTGACGGTACAATGTTGTTGGCGGTAACAGGTACACCCTGGACAGGGTGCCAGTCCATCGCAGGGCACACTCACATGCATACTCACACACCCATGCCAATCAGCCTACCATGCATGTCTTTGGACTGGGGGAGGAAACCGGAGTACCCAGAGGAAACCCCCACAGCACGGGGAGAACATGCAAACTCCGCACACACATGGCCCCGGCGGGACTCGAAGCCCGGACCCTGGAGGTTTGAGGCGAACGTGCTAACCACTAAGCTCTCTCTCTCTCTCTCTCTCTCTCTCTATATATATATATATCAAATTTACAGCAAATTTACACTGTTACACAAGCTGTACACTCACTACTTTACGTTGTAGCAAAGTGTCATTTCTTCAGTGTTCTTTCAGTGTTGTCACATGAAAAGATGTAATCAAATATTTACAAAAATGTGAGGGGTGTACTCACTTTTGTGAGATACTGTATGTCCAGTAGGGGAAATATGTATTGAACGCGTCAACATTTGTTTTCAGTAAATATATTTCCAATGAGGTTATTAACATGAAATTTTCACCAGACATCAATATTAACTCAGGAAATCCACAAATATAAAGAATTTACAACATTAAATTCCATAAATAAAGATATGTGTAATAAAGTGGAATGACACAGGAAAAAGTTATTGAACACGCTAAGGAAAAGCAGTTCTCCAAGGCAAGGTAAGGCAAGGAACTAGCAGTTAGAAAGCAGTTAGAATGTAATTATACCTCCTATCTGTGCAAATTAATATCAGCTGCGTAAGTAAATTGATGGTGTATAAAAAGGCTTTTTGTTACCAAGGTGTTACACAAGAAACATCTAATGATGGGTAAAAGCAAAGAGATCTCCTAAGACCTTCAAAACCTTATTGTTGCAAAACATATTGATGGAATCGGATACAGACATATTTCAAAACTTCTGAATCTTCCAGTAAGCACCACTGGGGCCATTATCCGCAAGCAGAAGCAACATCACTCCATCATCAACCATCCAGACACAGGAGCTCCTTGATAGATTTCTGACCAGGGAGTCAGAAGAATAGTCAGAAGAGTAGCCCAAGAGCCAAGGACCATTTGGAAAGAGCTCCAGAAACAATTGGAGGCAGCAGGTGCCATCGTCACAGAGAAAACAATTGGCAATGCTGACACTCACCCCACAAGACTGCATTACTAAAGAAAAGGCTTGTCGAAGCTCGTTTAAAGTTTGCTACAACTCATTTGGACAAGCCTATGAAATACTGGGAGAGTGTAGTCTGGTCAGACGAGAGTAAAATTGAACTTTTTGGCTGTCATACTACACACCATGTTTGGAGAAGAAATGGCACTGCACATCACCCTTAAACTATACCAACAGGGAAGTTTGGAGGTGGAAGCATCATGATGTGGGGCTGTTTTTCATCACATGGTACTGGCAGACTTCATAGAATTGAAGAAACGATGAATGGAGCCCTTTACAGGGAAATTCTTGAGAAGAATCTGATGCCATCCACCAGGATGATGAAGATGAGACATGGGTGGACCTTCCAGCAGGACAACGATCCAAAGCATACTGCAAAGGAAAATCTCAATTGGTTTCAGAGAAAAAAATCAAGGTGTTAGAATGGCTCAGTCAATCACCTGACTTGAATCCAATTGAACAAGATTTAAAGACAATATGTTTAGAAGAATGGCCAAAATCACACTTGAATACTGCGGCCGATTAATTTCTTCATACAGGAAGCATCTTGAAGCTGTCGTTACAAACAAAGGCTTCTCCACTAAATATTAAATAAATTTAATTTAGCGTGTTCAATTGTTTTTCCTGTGTCATTCCACTTTATTACACATATCTTTATTTATGGACTTTAATGTTGTGAATTCTTTATATTTCTGGATTTCTTGTGTTAATACTGATGCCTGCTGAATATATATATATATATATATATATATATATATATATATATATATATATATATATATACAGTGCATCCGGAAAGCATTCACAGCACTTCACTTTTTCCACATTTTGTTATGTTACAGCCTTATTCCAAAATGGATTAAATTCACTATGTTCCTAAAAGTTCTACAAACAATACCCCATAATGACAACGTGAAAGAAGTTTGTTTGAAATCTTTGCAAATTTATTTAAAAAAAAAAAACAAAAAAAACAACAACACATGTACATAAGTATTCACAGCCTTTACCATGGCACTCAAAATTGAGCTCAGGTGCATCCTGTTTCCACTGATCATCCTTGAGATGTTTCTATAATGTGATTGGAGTCCACCTGTGGTAAATTCAGTTGATTGGACATGATTTGGAAAGGCATACACCTGTCTATATAAGGTCCCACAGTTAACAATGCATGTCAGAGCACAAACCAAGCCATGAAGTCCAAGGAATTGTCTGTAGACCTCCGAGACAGGATTGTATCGAGGCACAGATCTGGGGAAGGGTACAGAAACATTTATGCAGCATTCAAGGTCCCAATGAGCACAGTGGCCTCCATCATCTGTAAATGGAAGAAGTTTGGAACCACCAGGACTCTTCCTAGAGCTGGCCACCCGGCCAAACTGAGCGATCGGGGGACAAGGGCCTTAGTTAGGGAGGTGACCAAAAACCCAATGGTCACTCTGACAGAGCTCCACAGTGTCTCTGTGGAGAGAGGAGAACCTTCCAGAAGAACAACCATCTCTGCAGCACTCCACCAATCAGGCCTATATGGTAGCGTGGCCAGACGGAAGCCACTCCTCAGTAAAAGGCACATGACATCCCACCTGGAGTTTGCCAAAAGGCACCTGAAGTACTCTCAGACCAAGACCAAGACAAAGATTGAACTCTTTGGCCGGAATGGCAAGCGTCATGTCTGGAGGAAACCAGGCACCAGTCATCATCTGGCCAATACCATACCAACGGTGAAGCATGGTGGTGGCAGGATCATGCTGTGGGGATGTTTTTCAGCAGCAGGAGTTGGGAGACTAGTCAGGATCAAGGGAAAGATGAATGCAGCAATGTACAGAGATATCCTTGATGAAAACCTGCTCCAGAGCACTCTGGACCTCAGACTGGGGCGAAGGTTCATCTTCCAACAGGACAACATCCCTAAGCACACAGCCAAGATAACAAAGGAGTGGCTACAGGACAACTCTGTGAATGTCCTTGAGTGGCCCATCCAGTGCCCAGACTTGAACCTGATTGAACATCTCTGGAGAGATCTGAAAATGGCTGTGCACTGACGCTCCCCATCCAACCTGATGGAGCTTGAGAGGTCCTGCAAAGAAAAATGGAAGAAACTGCCCAAAAATAGGTGTGCCAAGCTTGTAGCATCATATTCAAAAAGACTTGAGGCTGTAATTGGTGTCAAAGGTGCTTCAATAAAGTATTGAGCAAAGGCTATGAATACTTTGTTTTTTATTTTTAATAAATTTGCAAAGATTTCAAACAATCTTCTTTCACATTGTCATTATGGGGTATTGTTTGTAGAATTTTGAGGAAAATAATTAATTTAATCCATTTTGGAAAAAGTGAAGCGCTGTGAATACTTTCCGGATGCACTGTGTATATATATATATATATATATATATATATATATATATATATATATATATATATATATATATATTGGGGGGTTGAATAATTTTGATTGCAACTGAATATCTACACACACACACACACACACACACACACACACACACATATATATATATATATATATGTGTGTGTGTGTGTGTGTGTGTGTGTGTGTGTGTGTGTAGATATTCATTTGCAATCAAAATTATTCAACCCCCAGGTTTACAGACTTTCAAATTTACAGACTTTTAGCTGTTTGCAATGAACAAATCAAACAAAAGCAATTGAAATAGTTCAACACAATGAATGCTTCAAGTGGTTTCCTTAAAATTCAACTCTAATGAGAAAAACTCTTCTTTCAAAATTATTAAACCCCTTCATGGCAAGCATCTTTAGTACTTTGTAGAGCACCCTTTTGCTGTTATGACCTGTTGTTATGAACTGCAGAAATCATTATAAGTTGCATTTTCAGTTGAATTTGGGGAAACAACTTGAAGAGTTCGCTGGGTTGAATTATTTCATTTGATATTGTTTGACTTGTTCATTGCAAACAGTTTAAAGTCTGCAAATTTTGACAGTAAACCTGATTTGCAATGGGAGTTGAATAATTTTGATTGTAACTATAATATATATATATATCTATATCTATATATATATATATATATATATATATATATATATATATATATATATATATATATATATATATATATATATATATCACCACCATGCTTAACAGTTGGTACAGTGTTCTTGGAGTTTTACCTTTACTCCTATAAACATACTGTAACTCTGATCATTGTGGCCAAACAACTCAATCTTTTTCTCATCTGACCATAAAACTTTTCTCCAGAAGGCTTTTTCTTTGTTCATATGGTCAGCTGCAAACTTTAGACGGGCTTGAAGGTGTTGATTTTGGAGCAGGGGCTTCTTTCTTGGACAGCAGCCTTTCAGTTCATGGCGATGTAAAACTCACTTGACTGTAGACAGTGACACTGATGTTCCAGCAGCTTCCAGTTCATGGCCGGCCTGTGCGTTGGTGGTTCCTGGGTTTTTCCTGACCATCTGAACCAATTTCCTCTCAGCTGAGAGTGACAGTTTCGGTCTTCTTCCAGACCTTGGCAAAGTGGTTACACTTCCAAATAAATTTTACTTACGTGCAATTGCCTGAACTGATGATCTTGGAATCTGCAATTGTTTAGAAATGGCTCCAAGAGACATTCCTGACTTGTGTAAATCCACCATCCTCTTTTTCAGATCTGTACTGTGCTCCTTGGACTTTCCCATAGACCTGTGGTCAATCCAGTGAGTGCTGTCAAACAAACACTTTTTATGTTGACACAGAGAAGCTGCCAGCTGTAGTCAATCATGGTCACTAACAGGAAATTAAGAGGCCATGGTTTTGGCAAATTTTTGGAACTTTCAGCACCACTGAATTACTAATCTAAGTGTTTGTATGTATATTTTTGACCCTGTATGTATAATCTTGGTCCTGTGTTGATTACAGAAAACCCCAAATGAATTAAAACTTGTGAATCAAATTCTTGTTGGTTTTTTTTTTATTATTATTATTAAAGATGTATGTTGTACATTCATTCTGCCCCATGAAAAGAAAAGTTCAAAGAAATTATTTAAAGCCCAATATTGCCATGACATTCATGTCCCTGACGAGTGTATGTAAACTTCCCACCACAACTGATATATATCTATATATACACTTACAATCAAAATTATTCAACTCCCATTGCAAATCAGGTTTTTTGTCAAAATTTACAATTTTGTTTGCAATGAACAAATCAAACAATATCAAATCAAATACTTCAACCCAGTGAATACTTTAAGTTGCTTCCCCAAATTCAACTGAAAATGCAACTTTTACTGATTTCTACAGTTCATAACAGCAAAAGGGTGCTCTACTAAGTACTAAAGATGCTTGCCATGAAGGGGTTGAATAATTTTGAAACTGTACAAATCATTAAAAATTTCTCCAAATAAATTTAAAAACCCCATAAAAAACCCAAATAAATTAATACTTGTGAACCAAATTCTTTTTTTTATTAAAGATGTATGTTGTACAATCATTCTGCCCCAGAAAAAGAACAGTTTAAAACAGTTGAAAGCCCAATATCGCCATGATATTCATGTTCATGATGAGTGTATGTAAACTTCCGACCGCAACTTTATATAAAAGGTATGTAATTATGTAATTTTCATAATCTAAATCAACAACATAATGACTTAATCGGGTGCTTAACCTGACACTATATTTGGATTTGGATTACATTTGGATTAAAGTTGCTGACTTTAGTCAGCAAGTCTGAATGTGGCCCTAGAAAAAAATTTGCATGCACTCTGAGACTTGAATCTCACTCTCACTGTTGGCAGAGACAGAACAAAGATGCTGAGGTCTTCTTTTATTAAGGGTTTGTCTAGGTGAATGGCCAGACTGATCAGTATATCTAGTGGCAATCATAGCAGCTCTGTAATCATGGCCTATTTAGCCACTAAATAAATGCAGAAATCAGTGCAGGCTCATTCAATCTCCTTCAAGCAGCTAACTTGCAAAACTCAAGGGTGTACTCAGCTGCTGATTATGAACTTTGTTTTAGGTACATGAGACATTCACTTCCTTATTTGCCATCAAGAGGATGATGGAAAGGATTGTGAAACTGATTGACAGACTGGTCTTATACACAATGTCTTCCTTGTTCATCCAGACAGCAGTGGCTCTTTCAAGGTTGAGCAGTAAGGTGAGCTGAGCTACTTTATCTTTATCAGACCTGATCTCATTAGAAGAAGTATAGTGTGGAAACTGTACTACACTGTAGTAGGGAAACTTGTCGGGTTGGGCAAGGTTTCGTAGTGTAGCATGGTGAAGATTTGCTGTTGATGTTTACTTACTGCACAGCCTTGTGCTGAGAGGGAATGTCAGATTTCAGTGAAACCTGCTGTTTCCATGTTTTCGGTAAAACGTGTTTTTCCTATCATGAAGCAAACAGATGGATGGAAGTGCAGGTTTTCTGAATTTATTAAAAACCAATGTAACAGACATACAAAAGGTCTCAGCAATACTCAGAAGAGTGATGCAGGCTAATAGTTAAGCAATCAACAAACAGGCATAAACTAGGCTAGACTAAATTAATAATATGAAGCAAAATATGTTTAAAACACAAGTCAAGAAATGCAAATATCAAAAGCTTGGAAACGCCACAGAGACAATGCAAGAGTAAGACTCTACAAAGTAACACTGAGAGTCTGGGTCAGGTTAGGGAGTAGTCTGATAGCAAACACATGAGTTCCATAAGTGAGGTATAGGTGACTGGAGGTCATGTAATCAGGTTACGGATCATGGGAGCTGTAGAAATCATTAAACAATCAGAGAGGGTTGTATACTCCACACTACAGTGTGTTATTTAAAAAAAACAAACAAACAAAAAAAAAACAAAGGAGTGAGCTTGAGTTTCTGATGTTCTCTGAAACACTATTATGGAGTTTATGGGCTACATAAAGAAACACATCCTCCACCATCTTGGCTGTGACTGATCATCAGGGTTAATAGTAGGCCTGCACAGGATGGCCTACACTGCAATGGGACATAAGCAGTATGAGCCAGATTTAAACCAATTTGCTTTAAATGTCAGGAGGAATTTATTCAGTATGAAACTGCACACATTATGATACTGAATATATATATATATATATATATATATATATATATATATATATATATATATATATATTGTGTTTTATTTGATCATGAAAATATGGCTGTTTTAGGTAGTCTTATAATATTCATTAGTAAAGACATTTGTTATTGAACTTTGTTTCGCTCTACCTCTTTCACTTGTCTAAACTGATTTACAACTGGTAAATATGTTATCGGACACAAATGGTCCAAATCCAAACCAAGTGTTATCTGCGCACCAATATTATTAAGGATTGTTAGTCAGGTTTGCATTAGTCATGCTGTGGTGTAGCCTTTCAGCGAGTAATCCAATTTAGTCGAACAGCACTGTATTCTTGTGTGCTCTGCCTCTATAGTTAAGTGAAGAAACCTTCTGGGTTTACTCCTCTTATTCCTATCTCACCCTCCACACACACACACACACACACACACACACACACACACACACATACTGGAGGCTCCACTGGACAGCTATACTGAATGAACTACAATAGGATTAAATACAGTATGCCTGCCCCCTCCTGGCCACCATTACCTCACAGACCCTCTCTCTCTTTGTCTGTCTCTGATTATCTGTCTTTTTCACGCCCCTGCACTTTAGCTCACTGATATCTCACATACAGTCACTTTTCTATAAACAGATGTAAAGAGTTGTGTATCTGGTTTATATTTGTTTTTATATTAGTGAATATTGTTGTAAGTGATACCACCATGATTATCACTAGTAAATTCCTACACATTCCGTACTCCCATAGCTATATTTTCTATTAGTTTCACTATTGATACTCATTAATATGCCTCAAGATGAATTGCTGAACAATAAGCCAGGACTTTAAGGGGTTAAATTTAAATGGGAAACTAGCAGAAATGTTACACCACAACAGAGAAACACATCCTATACAAGTATTCCTCAATGTCTTTATTTTGTAAATTAGTAATTTGATTTTTATTATCAAGCATATATTACCTGACTCAATACACTGTACTTAATTTGTCCTGTTTCTAAAATGTAATTTGCCACCAAGCCTATTACCTGCAAACCATCCCGTACAGCAGCCAGCCAATTATCCAAACCTTTCATAGACAGTCAGTTATTAATAGCATTTCAGTTTGGTCTTATTATTAAAGTGACTCCTGGATCACTGAATGACAAATAATGAGAATTATTTACTGAACAAGGATGCAGCACTTTGACTGACAGTATTGTTTTGTGCTCATTAGAGGAAGTAAATCGACTGCTAGTGATAAGCCAGCATTCATAATATTCGCATGGGGGTTGTGTGCGGTTTCATTTTTAAATGAATGTCTTGTGTTTGTTAGCCATGCTGGTATGCTTTTGACAAAACTGGCCTCTGAATGACAGCCAACCAAGTGGGGGATCCCAGGAGGCTTTGGAACTCCCATAATGCCTCTGGAAACATCGAGCAGGTGTATGGCCGAGAGGAAGGAAGGTGACTGGACAACAGAATAAAAGTGATGAGGATTTCAGAGGTGTGAGTCTAATGTCTGACACCTCACAAAAGGATAGAGAGCCGTTTATGGGCCAATGTATGTTTATTCATGGATTGGTTTTATCCATGGAATGTTCATAGACTGGAGCGGCCTAGCTAACAGATTTTCAGCAAGGAAAAGGAATATAAATTCAGGCCTTCTGGTAGGTCTGTGTGTTTGTGTATGCATGTATGCTTGTCTACTTGCTTTGGGCCATGTGGGTAATCCCACTCCTCAACACCTCCTTACTGTGTATGTGTATGTGTGTGTGCGTGCATGCATGAGTGCGTGCGTGAGTGTGTGCATGTGTGTGTGTATGTGTGTGTGTCTTGGGGCATGGCTTAGGGCTGGTCTTGCACAGTGAATTCCAGAGAGACTTTGGCGACTGAGTCTCTTGGGGAATAATGGCTTCAGGAGACAGACTCTCTCTTTTTCTACAACCCAAAAAGAGCATACATTTCCCTTTCACATTATCCTCACTGCCGTCTTTATTGAATTAAAAAAAAAAACATGTGTGGAGGGTTGTTTAATCTGTCCTGAGTTTCCTGTGGCATTGGTTTTCACAGGACCGAGAGGTTGACAGCCTGTCAACACCTCCTCATCTGCCTCTCACAGGTCACATGACCCAGGCTGTCACACAGGAACTGAGCACCTTCCTTCCAGGAGGACTTAGAAAGAGCCACAATTTCACCTTCCAAACCTTTTGTTCTTGTCTTGCTCTCTTCACTACTAAATCCTACTTAAATACCTTTGCTGTATCAGGCAGGATGTGCCGTCACATCTGTAATGGGCTTTAGGCAAATAATATGGCTGTGTTACGAGAATGTTGTCCATTTCGATATTAAGTGAAAAAAAGGGTTTTATAATAAATGCTCATACTGTTTGTATGTGCTTGTGTGTGTGGAGAAGGGTATGTGTGCTGTGCAAAAATTATCCTCCTGAGTTGTAGTCTGCACTGTATACGCCATGATCGATTATTGAAGAGAACTCTCTCTCACTGGTGCAATGCAGATTCGCTCCAATGCCTGCTAGCAAATCCAAGGAAGTCTCCTGTCAGTTTTAAACATGTGACCTAGACTCATCTTTCAGTCTGTTTCTGTCACTTCATTTAGATGTGTTGGATACGTGGAATAACTGAAACTCACCTAAAAATACAGAAGCATCCTAGAATGCTGGACATAGATTTAAACAAACATATTTCCTCAGTGCACAGAAATCTCAAGGGTGTAGTAGCTTACTATTATAATGGGTACATTTGTCCTTATAACTCATTTATTAGCCAGGATTTAAAGAATCATTAGTATTTAACATCATGTCTTTTGAGCACTGTAAATACCATGCTAAAAACATAAGCACAGTAACACATTTTAACCAAAAACATCAAGCTAACCTCAGCTCTAATGTGAAATACAAAATTATTGGTCAGATGGTTATCATTGAGCAAATGTTTTTCAATTGTAGCAAAATAACATAGTTGTAGAAAAAAAAAAGGAAAATAAAAGATAACCCTTTGGAAAGAAAGAGAAACAGTCTGGGTGATTTGTGGTAATTTAGTAAATTGGTGCTGGCAGAGAGCTTTTTGAATGGAGTCTTTTGTCAGCGGGTATAGAAGAACAGCCAGGATCAGAAAGTGTTATTGATGCTAATGATATACTTGTGAAAACAGAGAAATAGAGCAGGTTAAACGGAAGGGGTAGGGGCTTGTGTGAAATATGTTTACTGAGGGATCATGGGAGATTCTGGGGTGAAGGTCATCATAACAACTCTGGATCAGACAAAAATCCCAGGCATTTACTGTCCTAACCTGTGAGAAGGACATGCTGATATCCATCCCTCAATGTGATTAACACAAGATGAGGCCTGTGAGCACCAATGACTGGGAGAGGTACGGTATCATGATATCAGTGTTCACCGATAATAAAGAACAATGTAATTCTCTAAAGATGATAAAATAGATTAAAACAGAACATGTAATTAGGGAACTATGCACTGTCCTACTGTATATCTTCTATTTAACATATATAGATGTTTTTTGGACTTTTTTGGACATCAGTTTTCACTTATAGACAGAAACCATTGAATTTACTCTATCTATAAAAGAAAAAACAAACAAAAACAAAAAATGCCCAATCACCCGATGCCCAAATAACGGGCATTTGCTGGAATGGTAATGGTTATTGCAAACCAATGCAAATTTATTCTTACCAAGGACTGGTGGGCCTACCTGTGATTTGCCTTGCAGCCTGTACTAGGAGCTGCTATTATAGAAAATAAATGATCACATTCTGACCAATCAGAATTGACAATTCAAAAGTGCTGCGGTGTAATATAATTTATTATATCACACCAAATAGTATAATCACTGTAGGAAATTCTAGCAGTTACTAAATGAACAAACATAGACCTGCTATATACAGTGTCTTTCACTGATATTGGCACCGTTGGTAAGTATGAGCAAAGAAGGCTATGAAAAATTATCTTTATTGTTTAACATTTTGATGTTTTGTTTAAAAAATTATCTGCTCTCTGCTCTCATGAATATCAAACAATTGCAAACACAACACAGTTTTATTCCCAAAAAAATATTTGTTAAATGTAGGTGTGCAATAATTATTGGCACCCTTTTAGGCAATACTTTGTGGTACCTTCCTTGGCCAAGATAACAGCTCTGAGTCTTCTTCTATAATGCCTGATGAGGTTGGAGAATACATGGCAGAATCTCTCCAGATCCTTCAAATTTGGAGGTCCACACAGGTGGACTCTCTTCAGTTCACCTTCAGTTTTCTATTGGTTTCAAGTCAGTGGACTGGGATGGTCATGGCAGGAGCTTGATTTTGAGGTCATTAAACCATTTTGTGTTGATTTTGATGTATGTTTTGGATCATTTTACTGCTGGAAGTTCCAACCATGTCCCATTTTAAGATTTCTGGCAGAGGCAGTCAGATTTTCATTTAATATCTGTTGATATTTAATAGAGTCCATGATGCCATGTATCCAAACAAAATGTCCAGGTCCTCTGGCTGAAAAACAGCCCCAAAACATTAAAGAGCCAGCACCATATTTAGCTATGGGCATGAGGTTCTTTTCCATATGGCTACCTTTCTGGGTGCACCGAAACCTCCTCTGGTGTTTGTTTTGCCATAAAGATCTTCTTTGGTTTCATCTGACCATAGAACCCAATCCCATTTGAAGTTCCAGTAGTGTCTGTAAAACTGAAGACACTTGATGTTTTTTTGGAGGGTAGAGGCTTTTTTCTTGAAACCCTTCCAAACAACTTGTGGTGATGTAGAGGACTTCTGGATTGTAGTTTTGGAAACTTTCTGACCCAAGATGCAACTACCTTCTGCAATTCTCCAGCCGTGATTCTTGGAGATTTTTTGGCTACTCTTACCATCCTCTTCACAGTGCGTTGAGACAATATAGACACACATCCAATTCCAGGTTGATTCCTAACATTTCCAGTTGACTGGAATTTTTTAATTGTTGCCCTGATAGTGGAAATGGGCATTTCAATGCTTGTGCTATTCTCTTATAGCCACTTCCCATTTTGTGAAGCTCAACAACCTTTTGCTGAACATCACAGCTATATGCCTTGGTCTTACCCATTGTTATGAATGACTAAGGGAATTTGGTCTATGTGTTATCTCATATTTATACCCCTGTGAAACAGGAAGTCATGGTTGAACAATTTCCTGTTCCTAGTCACCCAGGTGTACAAAAAAATAAATAAATAAATAAAACATATCAATGGGAATATACTTCAAATATGTTTTTCTCATATGAATTCAAAGGAGTGCCAATAATTGTTGCACACCTATATTCAAGAAAAAAATAAATGTATAAACCTGTGTTGTGTTTGCAATTGTTTGATATCCATGAGAGCAGTCAAATCAAAAGATTAAACAAGAAAGACAAGTCTTCACAGCCTTCTTTTTTCATATTTACCAAGTGTGCCAATATTAGTAGAGGGCACTGTATAACTCCCAGGCCCAGGATAGTCCCTATGTTTTGACCAAAAAGTTTTGTTTAAATAGACCTATACCACCTGGGCCTGGTGCCCCAGGGCCCCACTGTCATGATTGTCCCCTTAAGGAAGGTTTGGCCTATGTTTTTATCCAAAAATAAACAATAAACGAATTATGTATCTACTGCAGCATCAATAACATGTAAATGCATGGTGTGGAATTGCCATGTGCTTGATGAGCATACAGCACCAACAGACATCAGAACTTTGAATCAAACATTACACCATTACCAAAAAATTTCACAACAAATTTAAGTCCCTTGAAATATATTGTGTTGTGAACTAGAAAAAAAGAGTAAGTACTGCATCAAGTCTAATCCTAGTCTAATGCTAATCCTTTATTTTAACCATATCATAAAATTGTTTCATTTCTAACCACACAAGGACTTACTGTCATTCTTCTCTCCATTATCTTTTGTCCTCCCCTTTTTACTGTGTTTGGTTCCTGGCGTGCTGAAGATGAGTTGAGGAATTAGAGGCATGTCTGAAAGCTGGCTAAAAGGCACAGTGGGATTGTGTGTTGTGTCGACAGGACTGATGTCACTTGGATAATGTTACTGAGCAGCAGAAACATTTTCCATGGAGCCTTCAGACTTTCCCTAAATGATGTGCAGTAATTTATTCATGTGATCATGCATTCCTTCTGGTAGATGATCATGAATATAATTCATTAGGCTACACACCAATTGTCCAGTAAACAGAAAATATAAATATTAACCAATACATTCATGCTCTGTTTTCTTTATTTTAGTTATTTTTATTTTTCATTTTTTAATGGACAGACATGGCCCTCTTCTCGATGTTCTGAAGTCATTATCCTACCATATGCTCTTGCCCTCCTCCATCTCTCTCTGTCCACACACCATCTTTTCCTTCATCCTGTCAGAAGATAAAGGAAGGATGAGGTATTCCGGGTCAGTCAGATGGAAGAGTGGAAGGACAAAAGAAGTGTGTCATGTGTCATCATGAGCGTGTGTAAAAATGTGTGTGTGTGTGTGTGTGTGTGTGTGTGTCTGTGTGTGTGTGTGTGTGTGTGTGTGTGTAGATTTTAGGGCTGAGCTGCAAATAAAGAGCCCAAAACATGTAGTGACCAAAAGCTGAACAGTTATAATGATAGTGCAGACTGGATTTGGCTTCATCTCCCCAGTTTGCTCCCATCAACATCAAAGACAACGCCATTCACCACACACACACACACACACACACACACAAAAAAAAAGCTGTGATATGTAAGCTTGCATAGCCAATCACACTATGTGGAAAAATGCCTCTATCTAAAAAAATATAAAAATAGATATATATTAAAAAAATAAATAAACAAACAAAAAAACACTGCAGCGAATAAAAGTGTGATCCACATGGGAGTCTGTGCGTTTGGCTTTCATGTTTTAGAAGAAATAGCTGCTTGGGTTTCTCAGAATGATTGTTTGGTGTTATATATCTGTTTATAATGTGGCCAGGTGAGCTTTCTTGTGAAGTGCAGCCTGCGTTTGAACCAAAGCTACCTCTGTGAGTCTGTATGTGTGTTTTGAACAGAACTATGCCTGCAGACATGTCTCATGCACATGGGGAGAAAAAAATCATTGATACACACATACTCCAAGTGCTGCAACTATAAAATACAAATCACCGAATAAACTGTGTACATAGTCTAATATTTAATGATGATATTCAAGATTTTACACTCTTAAAGCTAGACTTCATAAGAGTCTTTTTTGGTTTGTCTTTCACAGAACCCTTTAAAATTAATGTAGAACTTCATAAAAGATGGTTTCTTTATTTAAGTAGAACCTGACGGGGCTAGACCTTTATTGAAACAAACAACCCCTTTCTATTATAGTACATAATTTAGTAATATTAAAACAACAATACTGAACAGATTCTCTTTCATGCTCAACTTCCACTGAAAATTTTCAGTCTGTATAAAATTGTATAGGCAAGCTTTTAGGAGATGGGTGGAAAACAGTGATCCAAGTCTAATGTCTTGTAGCAATTTATGTCATATAGGACCTTTTTAAAAGGTATTTCACATACAACCATGTTTTCTTAATTTTGCTTTGTGCAAATGGATTTGACTTTTTTTGTTACCTGGATTGTTACCTTGATATGATCTTCAATTGTCTACCATACAATATATATATATATATATATATATATATATATATATATATATATATATATATATATATATATATATACATACATACACTCAACAAAAAATATATGTCCTCTCACATTCAACTGCTTTTATTTCCAGTAAATTCCTTAACATGTGTAAATATTTGTATTAACATAAAAATATTCAACAACTGAGACATAAACCAAACAAATTTCACAGACATTTGATGAACAGAAACAGAATAATGAGTCCCTGAACAAATGGGGGGGTCTGTATCAGTCAGTATCTGGTGTGGCCACCAGCTGCTTTACGTACTAAGTGCCTCTCATCCTCATGGACTGCACCAGATTTGTCAGTTCTTGCTGTGAGATGATACCCCACTCTTCCACCAAGGCATTTGTTAGTTCTTGATCATGTCAGGGGGGACACATGGTTACATGTAATTTTCCACTGCAAGGACAATCAGCTGTCCTTCCTGTCTCCCTGTAGCACTGTCTTAGGCATCATACATTACAAACATTGTAGTTTATTGCTCTGGCCACATCTGCAGAACTCATGCCTCCCTGCAGCAGGCCTACTCTCTAGTCAGTAGAAAGGTCTCTTCAGTGTCCTATATTATTGTATCTGTGACCTTAATTGCCTACCACCTTAGTGTCTTAAGGACTGTTCCACAGGTGCATGTGCAATAACTGTTTATGGTTACAAGCATGAAAAACATTGTTTAAACCCTTTCCAATAAAGATCTGTAAAGCTTATTTGAACTTTACAAAATTATCTTTAAAATACAGTGTTCTGAAAAAGGGACATGTAATTTTTTGCAATATATATATATATATATATATATATATATATATATATATATATATATATATATATATATATATAACATTTCTTTCATTTATATAAACTCCAATAGCAAACTCTCTCACTATGTCAGTCACACGCATCTGAAATTACCAAGCCTTCGATTCTATGATTGTCATTCGGGTTCTGATCTGACCATCTGGGTTGGTCGCCTGACCATTGCCTGTTCTCTGTTTTCAACTTATGATATGAAATTGACTGCCAGCCTTTCATTACATACTAACTGCACTTGCATCCACCTGCAAGTAGCACTCAGCCTTCTTTCTCTGACACATACACAACAACAACAACAACAACAACAACAACAACAACAACAATAATAATAATAATAATAATAATAATAATAATAATAACTGGCCTTCTGGAGGAAACTGTGGCATAAATTCAATAACCCTAATAAAATTAAACATTTCCCAGACTGTAAAGCCCCTTTTAAGCACTAAAGTGTTTCTTTGAATTGTCATAAATCTGTATATAACCATTTCCATTTGTAAAGAAACCTTCAAAGACCATTGAAAGACATATCTTGTATATATTTTGTGTCATATCTAATTCTCATATATAATCCAGAGTATTTTTGTTTTATTTTATTTAGTAGTCTACTGTTGAGAAAGTTTGGCCCCACATATGGACAGCTTCTGTAATGACTTTTTGGTGTCAGCTGCTGAGGCATCTGGAATTCCTGTTCAAAGAGAGAAAGAGCAGGAGGGAGTGAGAGGGATTAGCGTTAATACATATTGTTAGACGGCTCACCTTGCCCTCATTGGGGGATATGAGAGGATTAGCATCACAGAGTGTCAAGGCCAGGTTGACTCTTCTGCCCTGAGCTGCAGCTCACAAAGAGAGGTATGAGACATGCTTTAACAATCCTCTCTGCCGTCTTCCAGCAGCCCTGCACTCTGGACCAAAACAAGCTACTCTGGCAAACACATCATTATGCTAACTTTAAAAGCAAACAGAATACTCAAATGTTATGACTCTTAGAATGTAGTGTTCATATTTGTTCACAGCTGTAATAGAATTATGGATCTACACTGAACAACTTTAAAAAAAAAAAAAAAAAAAACACAAGAGAAATCCAGGGTAAAATAGTTTTGTCAAATCAAGAATATATAAATAGACAACAAACAAAGTAATTATAAAATATTTATTTTGCCACAATCATGATGTTTCTAGTTAATTGCAATGTATGTCAAAGCAGTGCAGTCAGTACCTCCAAACAGGGACATAAAGTGTGTGCTGGACAAGGACAGGTTTCACAAGTGATCATATATTTTTATTTAATAAGAGAGCTTTGGAAACAAGATCAATTTGTTCTTCTGCCTTTTTCTGTATTTCTGTGGTTTATATCCTTCTCTGTGTATGTCTCTAGTGGGATCTAAAGGAACAAGGCCTCTGTTGGAGCCTGAGTGGCTGCTGTGAGAACGTGTGTGTGTGTGTGTGTGTGTGTGTGTGTGTGTGTGTGTGTGTGTGTGTGAAAAGTGATGAATATTAAGGGCCCATTGTGATGAAAATGCTGCTGGCCTTTAGACACTCAGGCTTTAAAGTTATAGCCTTAGGGAGCTCCATCTGCTATACCGTCAGACCTCTCCCCTTCAAACACAGACAGAAACACACACTCATACACTCACACACTCATAAACACATGCATACACACATACAAATTCTTTCTACCTCTCAGAAATAATGCAAACTGTATGTACACACTTTTGAAACATAATTTCAAACACGTAGTGCAATGGAAGTAGGTCTATAACTCCTTTACATTGTTATCTAAAGGGATAATCAAAATGTTACACTAATTCTTATATGTAAAAGAATATATATTGTGTTAAATCGTCCATGGCAATTTAAATATATGCTTGTACTGAGCTTTGTCAGGTCTGAAAGTATGAATATGTATAATTCATTATGTGCTGGTCAGCAGATTGCAGGTAATCAGAGGTAAGTAGTGACCTGAGGGCACAGCATCAAAAGAGGTAGCCACACACGCGCACACACACACACACACACACACACACACACACGCACATACACACACACACGCACGCACACGCACGCACTGTACATCAACACAGAATGTACAGAATGTACTAATAATGCCTCTAAATGCTGATCACACTATCACCCTTGTATGTCTGCTCAACCCAGGTGTAGCACTGTTTATGTCCTCTGCCTTCAGAGATAATCAGTCTGCATGCACACACACACACACACACACACACACACACACAGAGGAAGTAGTTCAATCATGTACAATAGACTAACACAAAATATTTTGAGGTAAGATTTTCACTGCAATTCCTGTTGCTCATGAAGGCCTTGCTTTGGTAGAAACAAGGTGCATCTGAAGCCAGTAGGGCTTCTTGAACCACACATCATCCATCAAAAAGGACTCTCCTCTGCAGATGACCATAGATGAGCATGAAGCACATTACATACCCATTTGGCCATTTCAGCTGAGCTCAAAATGCTTGGAGGGCAGCAGAGGAGAGAGTATGTCCCACACCAGCCTTTGTGTGGGGACGTGGGACTTTCCTCAGTCTCTCCTTAATGCTCTCACACCGAGGATCATTGGAGCTGAACCTATGGCCCTGGTGCAGTGCATGCTGGGACTGGGGAGATGGAGTATGTCTGTGCAGTAATGTGGTGTTAGGAGAGGCTCTGAAGCGCTCATGTGTAACAGAAGCAGTAGATGGACTGAGCTATAACCTAGACTCATAGTGAGGTGCTGATGAAGGCAGTTCCTGTAATGACAGAGAAACAGGACTATATAACTCCCTCAACCACCATGCAACATGTTTCATTCAACCAGGGTGATGGAATATAATCCCATGAAGGTGTGAATACTAATATTCTGATACTAGCTTCATTTACTATATTCATAGCCTTTTTATGAACTTCAAGTTAATTAAATTTGATTACATCATTTAGGAATTAGAAATAAAGTTTAAGGAGTTATAGCCTCAGCATTAATTGTGTAAAGTTCAAATAGTGTATGTTATGATGGATAATAACAGTGGGAATAATTCAAAATGTTTATCAGCTCAGATATTTGCAGCTCTGTTTCTGGACATAATATAAATGTCCCCTTATAACTTGTAGTCTTTAAGCCCAAAGTATACTTCGCTTTTCACGCATATGCTAGGAACAGCATACAGTATGCGTGATGCAAATTTCGTCATCAGCAGTGTACGCGGGTACCGTACGTGTGCCGCCAGATTTTTCTAGGTCGCACATGTGCATTTAATTCTTTTGCACTATTTAGTTGTTCCACAAGGTGGCAGCAGTGACCCAGGGCCGTTGATTCTGAAGGTAGTAGAAGAAAAAATGGAAAACGGAAGAGACGGAAACGATTGCAGGTTAGAAAGTACCCGCATTTGTATAATTCTAGCCTTAAATAGTATAAGGATTTGCATATGGGTGCTAATCATGGTGCAAGTCGTCATAATGCACATGCGTCGACCGCCTTTGTATGTGTACATGTCAAATGGAGTTTATTTGAAAGGCTATGCGTACGACTGTGCGCATATGCTAGCGTACACCTAAAAAAACTAAGTATACCAAAGGCTTTACTGTAAGAAAGAAGAGCTATAATAATAGTTTTATTATTATTATTATTATTATTAGTAGTAGTAGTAGTAGTAGTAGTAGTAGTATTAGTATAGGTCATTATTTATCTGCCTCCAATATCTTTCACATCATCTTTCACATCTGAACAGCTTTGGGATTGTCTCAGTTCTAATGTCACTAAACCACCTCCTCATGTTTTGGATTTTCATCCTGTCGCTTTTGATAAATCATATTTTTAACATATTAGAATTCTAACTCTTTTTCGTGGATAATTTTGAAATAGAGATATAAAATACATATTCATTTATCAGCCAGAGACTCTAGTTAAAGCAAACGTTTCATGGTACTTCACTCCATGGCTTCCCTGGCAATTCCTGATGTGATTAACATAAATATTATAATTGTGCACATTATCTTGTGTCTTCTTGCAAAAAAGTTCCCTCACTTTAGTAATGTGCATTTACAAAAACGTAATGATTGTGTGTGTGTGTGTGTGTGTGTGTGTGTGTGTGCACGTGTGTGTGTGTGTGTGTGTGTGTGTGCGTGTGTGTGTGCATGCGTGCATGCATGTGTGCATGTGTGTGTGAAAGAAAAAGAGAGAGGGAGAGAGAGATCAAATGAAAACACCTAACTAAGCAGTGAAAAAGTACAAAGGAAAAGTGGATATGTAGCACATAAAATCCTAAACATGAAGCTGAGTTGGGGTGAGTTTCATTTGCAGACCCCTTAGTGGAGTATTTCATAGTAATATAATACTTAATTGACAATTGCAGCTGAAAGAGTTTTGTTATTTTGACAGCGTTAGACTAGACAACAGTAACAGTCAAGCTGCACATTTGAGCTGCGCAGCCAGCCCCACACCTTTTTTCTTTCTTTTTTTCTTCTTTCTTTCTTTTGCTCTCCCTCCATCTCTTTTCGGATTCGAGGGGTTGAGTTTTGACACCAGCCTGCATGAGTAGTGACCCAAGAAGTAATTAGAGGAGGAATCCCCCTCTCTTTCTCTTGCTCCCTCTCCACCTCTCTCCCCAATGCCGGATGGGATCAAATCAGAGCCAGTTGTGTTTACTTCCTGATCCATCTAATTTCTGTAACGATGGCTACAGCCGCCTCATCTCCTTACTGCTTCTTAAGCTGCCTGGTTTCGGAGACCAGCCTGGAGGGTATACTCTCTCTACACCTAACCGGATTAACCCTACACACACACACACACACACACACACACACACACACACACACACACACACACACAGGTAGAGGGGTCCATTATCCAGGGTGTGTTAGATGCAACTGCAGACTTAATGCGTCATCAAAAAAGGGTGAGAGAAAAACCTGTGCCAGGCAAAATTATGTTCCAGCAATATTAGAAGAAGGAAACTATTACTTTTTGTGAGGATTAAGCTCAAAGCTTTCTATAGCAGCCATCTTTATACATGCCATGAGAAAAAAACTGTTCCATGTTATTTGTTATATTTGGTAAAGCAGTCTTCTTATCCCTGTGGGCTGGTTTGAATTAGGCATGTATGGGAGACATTAATATGTTACACTACAGAAATTTCACTGCCAGTTAAAATGCTGTTTTTAAACTATTACGTGCCCTTATGGAAGGTAATATCAGATTTCAAGTATCATAATTATATTTAGAGTTTAAAAACATTTCTAAGAAATTGTCAAAGGCTTTTCTCTAGTTCTCTAGTAGACTTGTTAAAATAGTTTAAAAAAGGTTTGTTTTTTTTAGTCTAAAAGCCAGTTCATGGTTTATATATGACCTTCACATTATATTATTTTTCTTCATTACTGTTATTAGTTCTTACTTACAAAATAATATAATTGATGGCTAAACTGTAACCAGTGTGAGACATGTCTTGTCTGAGTGGTGTTGGAGTTTGTAAATGCCTCAGAAATATCTGCCTCAGTAACTGTCCACTGCACATTGGTGTTGGAGCTTTGGTAGACCGTGATTTCCTCTCCTGCTGACAATGACAGAATTTCGCATCCCCTAAACTACTCAAATGATCTCACATCCAGGACATTATGGTGGAGAATGTGTGTGTGTGTAACAGTGAGGATGAGCAGCACAGTATGCAAGACAGTCTGTGAGAGCCAGGTCCCGCATGCTCACACCAGACCAGCCCTGATTTAACTAGATGGATTGCCAATTACAGCAAATTAACCTTAGAGTGCCGTTTGCCACAGGAAACGTTTAACCAATTTATTTACAGGCCTGACATATGGCAACATGATTAACCAGCGCACATCAATAGTATTTAATGGCCTTATTGGATTTGCAACATATTAAAAAACTCGTCATTTTACCAGTGGAGCAGCTAACTATATGTCTGAGACTACCTGCAGTTTATTTGGACAACATGGCCCATGTAGTCTCTAGACCTTGCCCACCCTCTTTTGGCCAAGAGGAGACACAGGCCAGACAACAGATTACTATATGCTCTCTCTCTCTCTCTCTCTCTCTCTCTCTCTCTCTTTGTCTTTTTTTTTTTTTCTTGGTAGGTTGCCGTGGGCTGCTTTAATATTGCGTCTGCAATCTATCAATAAGTAGAAATTTCTAAATGAGATAAAAAAGTAAAAATAACCTAAAATATTTCCAGTTATTTTCTTCTCTCCTTGTTATATACACAAAATTGTGTCTTCTATTTACTTACTACAGATGAAAAAGTATAATTTTATAATAGTAGAATATAATAACAGTAACAAACCCCTAAATTGGGACCTTATAACATATTGCTACACATTGCACATCTTTATTAAAGCATTGCAGGGGAATTTGTGTTATGCTCAATGTTAAAACATTTTTATGTAGTATGTCTTTCCATGAAAGAATATACATGATTAATATGGATAGACTGTTTGAGACTGTTGAATTTGTAAATTTTTAATCCTTATCTTACAATTTATTAGGTTATCTTTACAAACAGCATACATATGGATGTACTCATAGATGTCCTGATATTAAAAACAAAATAATAATTCATTCATCCATCCATCCAACCATCCATCCATCCATCCATCCATCCATCCATCCATCTTCTATACCGCTTATCCTACAAGGTCACGGGGAACCTGGAGCCTATCCCAGGGAGCATCGGACACAAGGTGGCGTACACCCTGGACTGGGTGCCAATCCATCGCAGGAAACAATCAAATACACATTCACACACTATGGACACTTTGGACATGTCAAATAGCCTACCATGCATGTCTTTGGACTTGGGGAGGAAACCGAAATACTCGGTGGAAACCCCCTCAACGGGGGGGACCTTGCAAACTCCACACACAGGGCAGCGGCAGGAATTGAACCCCCAAACCTGGAGGTGTGAGGCAAATGTGCTAACCACTAAGCCAAAGTAATAATTTGCTTAAAAATTACAGACATTATTTTGAAGAGTCAATATAATGACAACTCATCTCTATCTCTTATGTACTCTACATGTAAAGAAAAAAATAATGTATGAAACCACTAATGTCCCTCACAAGTTTTGTCATAAAATAAAACATGTATGCCGCAGTTATAAATGTGTTATGAAGGCTCCATGGATGTGTCCTTTAAATTAAGCATTACCACAACAACAATAACAATATTAATTTATTAATGTGCATAATTTATTATTATTATTATTATTATTATTATTATTATTATTATTATTATTATTATTATTATGTTTGTGTGAGCACCATGTTGCCTTGCTATTACAACTATTTAAAAAAATTTGAAACTGAAACCAGGTAAATGACATCTATGTTCTCATTAGCTATGATCAGACCTATTTAGCCAACTTGTGAAATAGATTGAGAGCATGGCATCTGGCACTACAGCTGTCAGAAGATGACCTGGGTTCGCAAAAGATTTTACCAAGTGGAGGAATATGAACAGAAGGCGTGAGCAACATCATGTTCACGATGCCATCTTTTCTTGACACACCATTAAATTGGCTAATAACACATTATTAGTTGGGAATGTATAACCAATTTTCATAGTGAAAGATTTAAGTGAATGCTGCACTTCATTCTACAATCAATTCATTCTACACTTAATTCTATAATAATAAAACTATTATTCAGTTTTTGACCTTAAAGAATTGACCTTATTTAATAAGCTTTATGAATTATTTAATTATTTCCTACAATGAAACAAACTAGAAAACCTATAAATATATTTGTAATTATATTTATTGGAAGTTTAAGGCTAAGACTCACTCTCAGTAAGATTTGATAGATAAACAATGGTAATGTTTTAATAATATTGTTTTCATTCAATAACATGACTTCAGTTTTTAAGGGTTAGCAGAATCTCACCCTGAGATCAGTATCGGTATTAAAGTTCCCTCTTCAATCATCTGCACTGTTCAGTGTTCTGTGGAAAGTGGAAGATTACGTGTCGAGACCTCTGAAAGGTGTTTAGTTTCCACAGCCTTCCTTAATGGCTATAGTGTGGTGACATAAGCAGTGATTTATACAGCTACAGGAGAAGACATCGCTGCCAGGATTGCTCGAGGACAGAGCGATCATGGATATGAAGGCATGCTGTGTGTAGGAGTGTAAGTTTGGACTTGAAGCATCACACACACACACACACACACACACACACACACACACACACTCATTCTATCTGCTCTTGATAGTGGAGCACCCTGAGAAACTCTGCCACTCATACCTGTTTTTCCTTTATATTTCCACTTCAAAGGAGCATCTGATTTGAGAACCTATTTAACATGTAAAGTGATATTAAAGACAGAAAAAAAAAACACCAGATCTGGATCTTAGGCCTTGAATTATTGTATTACTTTCCAATGCCTAAACCACTGCTACCCACACCAACTATTAGCCCATTAGAAAAGAGCTCTTTGTGGCCAGTGATAATTACCGATGACACCTCCATTTAATCATTCTGCCCATTGTTAATGAAATGGCTGCTGAGATTCTGGTTGGGGAAGAGGAGAAGGTGACAGTGGGAGAGAGGAGAAAGAGAAAGGTGAGCTCAGGTATGAGAGCAATGTCATCACAGCCTCCCACCTGTTTAGCCTCAAGGCCCAGCTGTAGCGAGACCAATCAAAAACAAAAGGGATGAAAAAAGAGGATGATGAAAAAAGGAGAGAAAGAAGTTTGGCCCCTCTTCTAAAGGTGACTGAAAAACATCACAGTGTTCATCACTAATTAAGTCAAAAATAGAAGGAAACACTGAAAAGCAGGAACCTTTTGTTGTTTTCAATTAGCCTTGGTCACTTTGTCTAATTGCAAATACTATATAGCACTTTAAAGATAATAAACAAAACACTAAATCATGAATTTTCTGATTTTTGACATGAACATCCATCCATCCATTTTCTTGCTTATCCTACTGGGTCGCAGGGAACCTGAAGCCTATGCCAGGGAGCATGGGGCACAAGGTGGGGTACACCCTGGACGGGGTGCCACTCCATTGCAGGGCACAATCACATACACACTCACACACCCATTCATACACTATGGACACTTTGGACATACCAAACAGCCTACCGTGCATGTCTTTGTACTGGGGGAGGAAACTGGAGTACTCGGAGGAAACCCCCGCAGCACAGTGAAAACATGCAAACTCTGCCTACACAGGACCGTGGCGGGACCCCCAACCCTGGTGTGAGGCAAACTTGCTAATCAGTAAGCCACCATGTACCCTGACATGAACATTTTAAATAAATATTTACTGGCAACTTATAAAATGACACAAATATATTTCAGGTTTTGGAATTATAAAGCTCTATCTGACTTTTTTTTAAAGCAGTTGATAAGCCACTGAATGTATTTGAGAAGTTTTACACTAATATATTGCTTACAAAGTAAAAAGAAATATAAAGATAAAAAGCTATGTCTGATTTGATTCTATTTTCAATTTACTGAAAATTTTATCAGATAAATCATCACAATTGCAAGGTCTTGATTTGATAAGTGGACAAATAAATATCTTCTGACAGAACTCATATAATTTATTAAACAATGTGTAGCAAACCTGCATAGCTTCATTATTCCATGGTTTCACCTGAGTATAGGAAACAATTCCTGTTTCTCTTAGACTGACCACCAATTTGACAGAAATACGTAGCACATTATGATTTTTTTTCTCATGATTGTATTGCGTATTCTTCGCAGAGTGTCATTAACAGGGAAATTCCGATTTGGAAAAGGATCCCTGAAACCACCAAGAAGGCATTAAAAGCCAAAACCCTCCGCGATGTTGGAAGAATGTTGTGACTGCGCCCGGCCATTGTTCTTCTATGAAACAGTATTCTGGTGTAAAAGCATGGTGGGCATTAAGAGCCTGAATCAGATCCCAGCATGGCTTTGTGAAAAGGTGGTAAATCCCTGACATTGATAGCATCTCAATGCTGTCTTCTAAAGCTGCCAGTGAGCCTTAACACCAGCGCTCAGTGGTGTCAGGTAGCTCCTGTGCTCTCTGCCTCCTCTCCACACCTATTGTCACTCGTTTATGGTGTTGCCTTTCTTAACCATTCACTGCACATACGCTGTTGTCAGCTTTTTCATCTAGATGTGTCTCTCAGCTTTCAGAAAAGAAAAAGGAGAAAGAACGACAGAGAGAGAGAGAGAGAGAGAGAGAGAGAGAGAGAGAGAGAGAGAGAGAGAGAGAGAGATAGGAGGCTCTTGGAGATGATGTGCTGCTGATGTTCCACTGTTTAGTGAGGAAGGGGTGTTTTATATGTAGTTTAGACCTGGGGTAAGACATTCCAGGTCTTCTGAGTCACCATGCTTCACATCTGTGTGTGTGTGTGTGTGTGTGTGTGTGTGTGTGTGTGTGTGTGTGTGTGTGCACGCACATACATTGGGAAATTACTTTGACCTAAAAAGTTGAATCATCAAAATTATCTTGTATTTTTCAGGTTGATTAGTCTGCACTTCTATAATATTTGTATTTTAGCATCAAGAGGAACAAAACTTCAGGCCTCCACACTGTAATTAGTTTGTTGTACCTGTGTGAGTGTAGAGTCAGGAAGGTTTGTGCCACATGTTCCAGACTGCGTCACTAACATCTTTAAACATAGAGACCTTTTATCACCCTTGTTTCCTATTACTCTGTCTCTTTCCCAGGGCCTGAGAAATGAGTGGAGCGATTAGGGAATCCCTTTTCAACTAATCACCCAACACCAGGGCCACTTCCGCTGCACTGATTACCACGGAAACCATTAGGAAGAAGAAAGTGCTGGGATGTTTGATGGTGGCTGGCTGGCTCAGGGGAGGTCAGTGAGGGGTGTGTGTGATCGGCCATTCAGTCTTCCTGCTCCTATTACTCTAGCATTTCCTCTATCTAATACACACACACACACACACATACACACACACACACACACACACACACACTGCCTAATTACAACCATACCAGGTCCCAATGCTTGGTTAATCTCTGCTCTCTTTACACTGGTCACCTCTGCTAAATCCTCAGCTGTCATTGTGCAGATCTGCAGATTTGGCCATTACAAACTAAGATCCCTCACTTTTCAGCTTTGTGTACAAACAGAATTGCCTTCACTCATAGTTACAAATGTCTTTTCCTGGTTCCTACAGTAAAGTCTGACACAAAGATTTAGTATAAGGCAATTTCAATAGTTTGACAAGTTTGACAAAGGGTTGACAAATCTTAAACTCATTAAATCACTTATTTAAACATGCACAACAAATTTAAACTTAAGAATAAGAAGTTCTAGGCAACTACGAATAAGAAATTAATAGCCTGGACATGAAATCCAGACACATGGGCTAGTGATTTGTCCACTGAATAGGATTAATTAATGTGACATACAGTGGGATCCAAAAGTCTGAGACCCCATTGAAAAATCTTGGATTTTTTTTCTATTTAAAATTGGTTTTAGAATTATTAAATATTGAAAAGAAAGAAAGTAAATGTGCAATATCTTGAATGTTTAATATTTAAGATTCTGCACTATTTCTAGGTCCCTATTTAAATGTTAGCAAATGTGTGATATTGACCATGTTAACTGCTTTGTACAAAACGTCAGATTTTCCTCATGTCTAATCTTTACTACTGATGTAATGTGTTCAGACAACACTCCAATGGATTTAATCTAAAATGGATCATAATGTTTTGCACAAACTTGTGGAGTCCATGCCAGCTCGCGTGAACAATGTCATTAAAGCTCTGAAATTGATGTAAATATGTCAAAGATTCTACTTTTCACTCAAGTTGCTGTCAATAATATAATTTGTAAAGAAAATTGTATTAAATTAGAAAAGAATCCAAAATATAAGCATTTTTACTAGTGGTCTCAGACCTCTGAACCCCACTGTACTTTATAAGTCACATTTTACCACTTCTATATTTCATAGAATATATTTGCTTTATAATATCTTTCCAGAGCACTTTCATAATTAGCATAATTACTTGCACTGATTGTGATTATAAGAGATTGTTGGTCAAGCAGAACATGTTACCAAACACATTCATTCTCCATCACTGCACAATGATGTATTAATTATTGTTCTTGCTCCAGGGCTTGAACTATTTGTAGCTATGTTTTGTTGTGTAATACTTGGTAATATTTAGTGGACATGTAACATAACAATAATACCTGATTTATTTTTCAGTGCTTATTTCTGCAGTATGGTTATATATTTTACAGCCTGAAAGTCTGACAAAAGTTAACTTGATCCATAGTATCAGTACCTACATGGCTTAATTTATTACATTACATCCATCCATCCATTTTCTATACTGCTTATCATACAGGATTGCAGGGAACCTGGAGCCTATCCCAGGGAGCATCGGGCACAAGGGAGGGTACACCCTGGACGGGGTGCCAATCCATCACAGGACACAATCACATACACATTCATACACTATGGACACTTTGGGTACCATGCATATCTTGGGGAAGAAACTGAAATGCTCTGTGGAAACTCGCGCAACGGGGGGGAGGGACTTGCAAACTCCGCACACACAGGGCAGCATTGGGAATCAAACCCTCAACCCTGGAGGTGTGTGGTGAATGTGCTAACCATTAAGCCACCATGCACCCAACAAAGTAATAATTTGCTTAAAAATTACAGACATTATTTTGAAGAGTCAATATAATGACAACTCATCTCTATCTCTTATGTACTCTACATGTAAAGAAAAAAATCATGTATGGAACCACTAGTCCCTCACAAGTTTTGTTATAAAATAAAACATTTATGCCACAGTTATAAATGTGTTGTGAAGGCTCAATATATGTGTCCTTTAAATTAAGTCTTACCACAAACAACAACAATAATAATGTATTAATGTATATAATTTATTATTATTATTATTGTTATTATTATTATTATTATTATTATTATTATTATTATTATTGTTGTTGTTGTTGTTGTTGTTATTGTTGTTGTTGTTGTTGTTGTTTTATTTTATTTTTATTTTTTTCCAGTGAATCAAACCCCCAAACCTGGACGTGTGAGGCAAACATGCTAACTATTACATTGCAATTTTCATTATATTATAAGACTAGAATAAAATGAGCTAAAAACTATTAAATCATTAATTCCAGTTGACTGAATGGCAATGATTAGCAAAAGTATCATATTTATGCAAGAACAATTTTTTTTTATTATATTTTATTATCTGTGTTGTTGGTGACTGTGTGTGAGTAGTAGACAGCAGTACCTGTATATGGTTTAGACCAGCAGTGCTCTATATATAATGGTACTGCAGTAAATTACATTATTACCACATTATCCATGCAGATACATCACTATAAATCAAATGTTTTTAGGCTTCTACAATTTTTTTTTCACTTATGTCCTAACAAACAACAGACCACCTATTACAGCAAAGAGATGCTTCACTAAAGCACGAGATCAGTTCTGCTGCTTTTTTCTGGAAGCTGTGCACAGATATACACACACTGTCAGAACACATCAGTAATATGCTGCTACAAGCATGCTCATGACACATTTTATAAGGATCAGCATAGTTTATGCAAAAGTAAGAGATAAAATGTTATAAACTTCAGATTTGTAGTAAAGATTGAAGCGCTATGAGCAAGCATGCACAAAATATCATGGTTAAAAAAAATTATTTACTGCTCCTGCTGTTTGTATAAAAATATAAGAAATAATATAAGAACATGGTTCTCCACTTGTATTTAACCATTGTCCCTTTAATAACATAGAAGGTACCATGAAACTACTTTTTGCCAACTCATATAACAACTTGGACAACTCGGTTCTTATTAAAATCACTCACACACACACACACACACACACACACACACACACACACACACCAATTGCAGCAGAGTTGAGGCAATGGCATCAGGAGTAGCTTGTGGTTCAGTGTCTTGCCCAAGGACACTTTGGCATGCGGGCCGGGGATCAAACCACTAACCCTGCAATTAGTGGATAACCAGCTCTACCACCTGAGCCACAGCCACTTGTTAATGTGCATACCTGCCTGATCCATCGTGATGCCCTCATCACATTTCCCATGCCTATTGTATTCCTATGATACATACCTAGCTATTCATAGTCATTTCCTGGTCAATAAGGCTCTGTCTTAGGATATTGGCACGAGTGACACATATGTGACAGAATTTATATATATAAATATATATATATATATATATATATATATATATATATATATATATATATATATATAGAGAGAGAGAGAGAGAGAGAGAGAGAGAGAGAGAGAGAGAGAGAGAGAGAGAGAGAATGATTTTGTTAGCATGAAATTGATTAGTTTCTACAAACGCATGAGTGAAAATTTAAAACAGGTGTCATGTTTATTTTATACATTTACTTTACCCATTTTCTTGAAGGGTGCCCTTCATTCTGGAGTTTACTATGTTCATCATAGTAAACTTCAGAATTAATGGCAACTTTAAATAAACTTTATCTGGCTGTTACTACAATAACTGCTATGTCCATGTATGGTATAAGCTTATTTGCTGAATACTGTCGTAGTATGTTATGTTTACATTTGCAGCATTTCTATTATATTGTTATTCTTTTGCACAAACTGTTATATCTGACACTTCCATACTAGAAGTCTGTACTGGTAGGTGCTACACTGTCACTTATTGTGCCTATTGTCCTGTTTTAGTAGTTATTGTACTGTCTTGTGTTGTTTGCACACGTTTACAAATGCACTTTATGTACAAATGTGTAGGTCTTATTTAGTTCTTTGTCATCTCATGTATTTAGTGTGTTGTTTTATGTAGCACCATGGTCCTGGGGGAACAATGTTTCATTTCACTGTGTACTGCACTAGCTATATATGGTTGAAATGACAATAAATTCACTTGACTTGACTTGACTCATCATTGGTTACAGCATGACTATCAAATTCCCAGGCTGATTCTTAAATCTAAGAGCTTCCAGCAATGTCATAGTAATTTATCGTTCTAAATGACAAATGCTTATATTAATTATAATCATTATTATATGATCTTTAAACAATACTGCTTTGGGACCATGACATGGTCAAGATAATAATTGGACCTAATCAGGATAACAATGAAGCATGAATAAATGATAATTCATCAAGAGTCCTAAAGTTGAAAGTAACAACTTTACAGATCCATGAAATTATGGCAAAAAAACCCCCCAAAAAAACAAATGTAGAATATGCATAACTAAAACATCATCATGTTGATGACTTGCAGCTATTGCTTACAGAAATCTAGGAGATAATCCTTAAAAACATAATATGATATTTCAACTCATGGATTTTTACAGCATTGTATTGAACAGTTGACTGGGGGTTTCCACAAACAGGAGCAGGCAACCTGAGCATGCACTATTGTTACGGTGGCCATTATTACAGTCTTTCAAAAATATATAAAAAGTACCAAAAGCAAATCATGGAGCACCGGCATGGTTTAAACCATGTTGTTTGTTGTACTTTTTTTCCCCCTCAGTCTTGATTAGTCCAGAATTTGCTTGCTCTCACTTAAAATAGATACACAAGAAAAAAACAAAAAAAAACAAAAAAAAACTAAAAACTGAGCAGAGAACAAAAAACACAAACCAAATGGAGACTAGGCAGCACTCACACAAATTTACACAGCGCATACACTATCATTTCATAACAGCAAAGGAACCCCAAACACACTATAAGCAGATTAATCTTTCAAAGTTTGCTCATTAACTAAAAGACACACATCTTTCACCATGCCTGTTTTGTTATCCTCTCTGTGTTCTTTGTTTTCTGTTTTGTGGATTTTAACTAAATATCCTGATTTTGTGGGTTAGTACACTACTCTTGGTTCTATGTTCTACACTGTGAAATTTAGAGCATGGGTAAATCATTGCATATACAGCAAAGAACAGATGTGTAAGACTGGGAACCTGTGAGACCCACAGGACACAAGCAGGAGTTGTTGTTGTTTTTTTGTTTTTTTTAACTCTCATAAACTCTAATACAGACGGGAGCAGATATGAAGATATGAAGCCCAGATATGAAGCTTGCAAAATAACGAAGGCCTGTGTGCACAGTGCTCATTTTTCACATTCATTCATTCACCTACAGTAACTGGTTTATCCTGGTAAGGGTCCATTTTGTTTAATTTATTTATTTGTTTATATTTTGGAAAATAGAGGTAACTAAGTTCATTATAAAATATCAGGGGCAGGTGAAACAAAAATAACACAGTAGTGGGTGAGATTAGTTAGAGAGCAGAAGCAGTTTGATTTTGGGAAGAAAAAAAAAAAAGAGTCAACACCAGTGTATGACTGTATAAGAGTGAGAGAGAGGGAGAGAGAGAGAGAGAGAGAGAGAGAGAGAGAGAGAGAGACTATGAGGTCACTAGCTCTTATGCAAGAAAAACCATAATATTAGCATTAATTAGGATGTGACCAACAGAAATAATTCTGAAATCAAAACAATTTACAAATATTAAGACAAACCATGTGAGTGGATCTGTTCAGAGCAGGAGAATCAAAAGCAAACAGGGAAGAATTAAGACTTTTATATTTGTAATGTTCAGCTTTGGAGATTATATTCTTTATCCAATGCTTTAGTTTCCAGTTGCTAATAAGGACCAAACAGTAACATGAGTGTGTCTTGCATCAGAACAAAGCGGATGACCTCTACCGATTGTCCAGCTCATTTAGCATAAAGAATAATCTCTCTAATTTAGTTCTCTAAGAAAGACCAATCCATTAAATCTAATCCTCTATATTTATCCTAATATCATCTATAAAGAGTCAAAATGAAGCACTTTTTCCCAAAAGATTCATCCCAAGTGTCTGTGTTTCTAATTGCTGAGATGATGCAAGGCAAATGCAAAACTCCAACACTCCATATCTCATTAAGCTCTGATAAACACTCGCTGGGAATTTTACTGTCCAAACAGTACCTCATACAATGAACTCAATACACAATGATGTGTGATTATTATTAACACTATTACTTTTTTACTATTATTAGTAGTAATATTGTTTGAAGTATAAATTTTGTCCTCTGTCTGTCTGTCTCTCTCTCTCTCTCTCTCTCTCTCTCTCTCTCTCTGTCACACACACACACACACACACACACACACACACACACACACACACGTAAAGACAGTGGCGTTTCACAAATGTTAAAGCCTTGTGCAAATGTGGACCCTCTTACAATGACAAACGTTTTAGACAGATACAGTATGATCATTAGACAATATCAAGATTCCTACTTATTTAAACTTTAGATTGAGGATTTTGGATTGCTTGTTCTGTGTTGTGAGCTTTGACTAGAATACCTCTCCTAAAAACCATGCCTGAACTAAAAGCAGCCTCACATTCCTCTTGAATATGTCATATGTCAACTTTCTGTAGAAATTACTCAACAAAAATGTGTCAGAAAAACACAGGCACTGACTTAAATTATTCCAAGCGCTGTGATCACATACACTGACACCAAACACCACAGTTCTGAGACATCAGTGGACGGTCATGCTCAATGAACAGCTGCTTGATCAACACTGTGTGATCTGTTGCCAGTTATTATGCAATAGAGCAGAGAGTAACTTCTCTGTCTCCATAATAGTGACCCTTATTAGCTGCGTGATTAGTGAGATTTATGAACACACATTCCTGAGTAGCGAACTCTGCACACACCTGCTGAAACAGGGGGAGCTCAAACAAGCTTCTGCCATAAATTATTTTTCCCTGACAGAAGATTTACATCTTAAAAATGGAGGCTTGATGTACCAGTTTTGGCATGTAGATGCCAACATGAGTTTATAATCTCACCTGGCTGACTGCTAGTAGTGAGTGCATCTAAGATTCCATCAGAAATATTCAGTATTTTAGAGAAATACATTAACTGAAAGCATTCCCCCACTACTAAACACTGAAGAGTATGTCTTTACCTAGGCAATGCTGATTTAAATTTTTAAATAATTCCTTATCCTATCCTTAAATTCTTTTTAAAAAAGTTCTATTATGCACTTCAACCATACCAGTTCTCAGAAAGCCATGCAGTTTTGTTAAAAAGTTTATTGCTTAGTTGTGTATACATATTACCATTACTGCACCTGTACTAACCAAACACAACAAATTAAAAATGATAAAATATTAATTACTAAGTCACATGCTTTTTAATATTAAACTCTGCTACAGACAGTTACTACAGTGACAAACAGCCTATTGATGAATGTGAACATGATTTAGATATTTAAAACATATTTTAGAATTAGTGTTATCTAACTTTGTGAACTAATATTTTGCTGTTATTTGCCGCCTGAATAGTAAAATGCAAAATGAAGCATGTGGGGTTGAAAGAAACCACAACCACAAGGTTGTTGTGCCTTGTTATTGTATTATAATCAAACCCTGGCTCCATATAAAGTTAAAAGTAAAATACATAGTTTGTATTTTTTATAGACAAATGATAGATGTACCTCCTCCTCAGACAAGAATTTTGCATGGCTCACTTGGTTAGTTCATATAAGAACAAGAACATAAGAACATTTTCAGATGTGTCAGTTTGTAGACATAAAGTAAATAGTTACTCAAGCAGTTTTTCACCAGACGACAACATTATTCTTGCTTGAATCATTTTCTTGATGACTACATCTACTTTTACTCAACTTTTATGTATCTACTTATACCTTTACTTATTAGTGTGTTTTTTATTCTTCCCATCACTATTTATTTCTCATATTATGCATACACAGATTCATAAACATAGCACAGTATCTAACATTAATCCTGAAGCTTCTGCACTACTGGTGAAGTCATGTGTTAAACTATTTTGGAACCGCACTTGGTGTTGCTGCATAAACTAGTATAGTAGTTAAGTTTATATGGAGCATGTCAAACTGGTTCCTCTGTATAATTTTCTCAAGAGTAAGCTTGGTTATGTTTGCAGAGAATTTTTCTTTTCAATGTATGCAAGTTTATTTCCAGTACTTCCTGTCATTTCCATTCTGTGTATTTAAAGACATGCTGAAAAAAATATTTTGTATCTGGATCCGTTTTTCTGCCTGAATCCAGGACAAAGTTAATATAATGATAATTGATCTATATTTAAGTTCTGTAGTGGACTGGAAGATGGCAGGGACAGGTACTGATGAAGACATACTTTAGGGTCATCACAGATCACAGATATCTCAGCTTCTCTCTCTTTGTCTTTCTGCTCTTCTTCTTTGTGTTTTCTTTATCTCGCCTAATCTGATTTGTGTGCATCACTTCAAATACACGCTTCAAAATAAATAAATAAATACATAAATACACTAAATAAATATATATATAAAAAAAACCACTATAAAAACAGCTATAAAACAATGATCACATGTTCAACACCTCCACCTGTTTGCTCCCCGCATTCCAGGACAAAAGGAGGTCCCTTTGCAAAGCAAACAGGGACAAAAAAAGGGAAATTAAACATTATACTGAATTAGACCTAGCCTGGAGGGTTTCTGTATAAGACTGAACCTCTTTTACTGCAGAAGCAGTCAGGTTTGGGTGACCAGATTTACTTTGCTGATTTCATGACATACCATTCTGTTGTTTAACAGTTCAGTAACTTTAAGGTATTCACCTGTTGCACAAGGTCATGACAACCCCATACCTGACTTTGTGTTGGCTGAGGGGACGTCCCACTGAAGCAGGCTACTGAAAATCATTTGTCTCTCTGTTATGCTGGAGTATAGGAGTTCAGTGTTCATAGAGTGTGCATGTAAAGAGACAAAATATTCCACTGCATAGATATATGTATTTAAGAATGGGTCATTTTGAACAATTAAAATTTATGTAGAGGAATAAATTGTTTATCATTATTATTGTTTAATATTCAAGAAAATGCTAAAAAATGTCCTAGTTACATCACTACACATTTACCCTCATCAAACATAGCAGGATCTATGCCTTATACCATCCCAAATAGTTTGACAGTTGGTTAACTGCTAGCATGCTTGCTTGCATTTGTCACACGGTTGATAATTCAGAATTGATTCACATAATCATATCTGCCATTAACCAAATCTTTCAAACTGTACTATAACAACCATGATGTTGCTAATTTCTAACACTATTCAAGTTATCTACCTAGCTAGCTGACTATTTAACTGCTAGAAAATTAGTTAATCTTTTTCACTGATAGACATGAGTCAGATTTCAGTATCTGCATCTCAGTTTGCATGGAGTTTCCATAACGTTTAGTCTTACCTGTGTTAACAGGCAAAACAATCCCCTTTCATAATTTGCATATCTGGCAGTAACACATTCTTATACAATGATATTTTGCTATATTACAAACTGAGCTCATACATAACAAATCTTGATTTTTAGAATTTTATAGAAATACAGATAAAGTCTCAATTTTAAATGTTAAAATGTGTCTTTAACATAATGATACCAGTTATTTTTTTATTTTTATTTTTTAGGTTTTCTGAACATTACATCTTACAACAGGTATGTCTCAACCAGCTCCCTAATTCAGTAGTCACGGCACTGATCAGGGAGTCGGCCATTATAAGGGCTGTGTCAATCGCAAAATCTTTCCAATGCACTGGAATGTTCGCTCCCTTAAAAAAAATCCCACAATGCCCTGCAAAAACCAGGGAGCATCAATGCTTACTATGTTCCCTTACTGGAAATGACATCATGCTTTCTGAAGCTTCTAAGCTCAAAAAAATATTATATCCAAAAAATATTTGCAGCCAACTTCCAGCTACAAATGTAAGTATTTTGTTATTGTTGTTGTAGCTCTCAAATGATTGCTTACGTTAGCGACTTTTAACTTTATTTGATATTCTATGTATGGTTTGTTTGAGTCTAATGACTTGTTTAATGATTGTTGTTGTTGTTGTTTTTTTTTTTTAAATCCTCTAGCTTGCCTATTCAACTGTTCACCTGTTTGACATATTA
>NC_071277.1:11207323-11237323 GCF_023375685.1 Ictalurus furcatus | reverse complement strand
GCATGCATGCATGCATGCATACAGTAATGGTTCTCCTCACTACAACCCTAAACAAAGCCATATGAGCAAGTCAGGAAGTCTTTCAGGACTTTATTAGATGGGTGGGAGAGGAGAGGTTAAAAGCTCCAGCAAGCTGGTACTGTTTAGCTGCTTCATGTCAACAGGAACACAACAACACAGCTGCACACTCCTGCCCCAAACAACCACCCCCCACTCATCCCTCCCATCCCTCCGTCTGTCCCCCTAGTCATCCTAGCTTCTAGCGTCTGCCAGCTAGGCTTGGCATCGCAGGTCTCACAAGGTCGGCCGTGTGCCTGAGATCAGAATAGCTGTTGCCGAAGATGTTACCTTGTTTGTATGGTTAAATATATGTCTTGAGAAAATTAACAAATACTGTACCAATAAGCATCCAGAGACATGTATAAGAACTTCCAGGAGTGCGTTGATGCTAGCTAGAGGATCATATATAAATGCTGACTGATACTGTATATATTTCTGTTTATTTAGCATGCTTATCTAGTCTTGTACTAATAGGAAATTTAATTATCATCAGCTGTTAACGTAAACATACCATACATTCCTACCTCTATTGTGGTTTGATGGAGTTGATTTAGTTGACTAGTTTTGAGTTACGTCTTCACAGTGTAAGATTAGTCACTAAGCTAAAATGTGTGTTTAGAAGCACTGGGGTGTGGTGTTATTATTGGTAATTGTTTAGGTGAAGGCTATGCATGGTGTTATAGTCATTACTATGACAATATACTTATGGGGGGTTGGGGGTGGGGGGGAATCGGGGGTGGAAATCACTGTACCAATGTGCCACCTAGTGGCTACTTCAATTACAACACATTCCAGAGATCAGACTGAAAAACAGAGCAGAAGGCTCAGTGTAGTTAGTAACACGCACGTGCACACACACACACACACACACACACACACACACACACACACACACACACATGCACACACACACACACACACATGCACACACAATGAAAGTAGTTCTCACAGGCTAAATCTACCTTTTTGACCAGCATCAAATTCACTTCTGGAATGAATATTACAGAAATATCACACATGCATGTAACTCAATCAATCAATAAATCAATCTAGCAACCAATCTATCGATCAATTAGTGAATAAGTAAATAAATACTTGCCTGTTTCTACTCAACACGTTCCTTTTCCAACTACGGTAACATTTCCCTGTCATTTATGAATGTCATGCATAATCAGTGTAAAGCCTAATTATACTCAACACAATCACAGACATTTGACCTATCATGCCTCCTTCATCTAGACCTGCCCTCACAAGTCTCCTCCAAAAATTAAGAGTGGGAAAAGTTTAAGAATGAGCCCCATTGTGCCCTTGAATACAATACTTGTCAACACAGATCCATCTGTGACATTGGCTCGCAGTTACAGTCATTTCCATCAAAGCCTGGTTCTCAGACGGCTGACAGTGATGAGCTCCTGTCACTGCACATAAGTGTAATGCTCTGTGAGCTCTCTGTCTCACACACTCACACACACACACACACACACATACACACACACACACACACACACACACACACAAACTAACCCTTCAGCCCTCGGTCTAGTCTATTTATTTTTATCGTTACGATGAAAATTAGCACTATACAAACACACCCACACAAACGCGCACACACACACAAACACACACACACTCACACACACACACACACACACACACATCCCTGCAAGGACAGTAGGGCAGAGGAGTTTGACCATGCCATAATCTAGATTAGCTGGTGGTTTGAAGATTGGAAGGATTAGTATGGATATTTTATACTTTATACTATTTTACTTACTGTGGTTTAATAAAACTAATGATAGAATAAATAAATACATTAATTAACTAATAATAAACTAATAATTAAATTAATTAATAATGACTAACATCAAATTATTTGAATATATATATATATATATATATATATATATATATATATATATATATATATATATATATATAATTATTATTATTATTATTATTATTATTTTAATAGATAAATTAATTCAGTCAGCTGCACCAGCCACTTTTTCCTGGTCAGGGGTGCAGTGGGCTATTCCAGGAAAACGGGCAGGAATACACACCATTTGGGGCACCAGTCCATCACAGGGCACCATGCACACACAAATTCACACTTAGTGGTAATTTAGAGTAGCCAACCCACCTACCTATTATTTGTGTCAGAAACTCATGTGAAGAACATGGGAAACTCAGGCAGTAACTCAAGCTCAGGATTGAACCAGGGTTGTGGAGCTGTGAGGCAGCAACACTAACCACTGTGCCACTGCGTTGCCCTAGATTAAACGTACATAGTAATTACAGCTAATGTCAGGGACATTCCAGTGCTTAGTGACTTATGTGAAAACTACTAAGTATGTACAGCACTGCTTGGAACTACAGTGCAAAAACTGCTCAGAATTTAATCAGTAAATATGAGGCTCCTACAAATAACATTAAGTGCAAATGTATATTGAAAATAGAAGTAAATAGTAACTACTGTAAAAAATAAATAAATAAATAAATAAATAAATAAATAAATAAAATGAATACAATATCCATTTATTTTCATGTGACTGTTAGATATTCATGTGTTTACTGAAGCAGTTTGGTAGTTATCTACTACTATTACTGTATGTTTGTATAATAATGTATAATGTCAGCAATTAGGGCTTGTTGTTTTGCATTAGTTATTGTATACTTATAAAATTGTAAAGTATTACATCATTTACAATGTGCAATGAATACTTTGCTACAAACTTGTTTTCAAACAAGTTACTATATCCTTCATTATATATCCCATACTAATCCAATGTAGCACCATGCATGTAGTAGTAGGTACTGTAAAATAAAACATAACCTTGTATCATGGTCAATATTAGCCGAGATGCCTAAAACGTTCCATTTATTTATTTGCACATGATTCATCTGGTGTGTCTTTGGGGCTCAATAACAGGCAAAAGACATTTAGGAGTATGTCTTAAATGTATTTTCTGTAACTATACACATGGCTTGTTGTGGGTTTGAATATGTACAGTTCTTGGATGATTACAGAGCTTGTACCACTTTACAGTAAGTGTAGACACACTTCACAATGTGTGAAACACAATGTGGTGTTATTTTAGCGTAATGCTGAAATATAACCACATGGTTTTCATTATTAACAGAGAGATCACTATAGATGTAATTAGTGTTTATGAAACCAAAGCTGCCTCTCTCACATTCATTCATTCATTCATTCATTTATACTTTGGAAAGTAGTACACACTGTCATTCTGACTGATATTATTGACTGCAAATTTTATTCTTTTGATTCTCAAGCATCTCATGCCAGCACCAGTAATACTTACATCTATCTCCTGTCTATGCCATGCTATGATAAAATAGTGCTATAATAAGCTTTGTGTGCATTTGTTTGCTCTTTTTTTTTTTTGATGATGAGGATGAATTTTAATATATTGGTGTAGGAGAAGGAATCATGGGAAAGCACACTGAATATGAGCTACAAACTACACTCTGTTGGACACATGACTGCATGACTGCTGTGTGTGTGTGTGTGTGTGTGTGTGTGTGTGTGTGTGTGTGTGCACTCATTTTGGAAGACACTTCCAGAAGAGTAGATTCTGAATGCAGTCTCGTGTGAAGTGATGTCAAAAACAGTGTCGAGCAGAGTGAAGACAGATGTTTTTCATACACTGTATGCATAACACACACACACACACACACACACAGTCTCATGACTATGCTGACTTTTACACAGTCAACCTGACTTAAAATAGTGCAGGAAAGCCAAATGTATTGCCTCCGTGGTTCACACAGACAAAAATCTTGTTTCCATCAGTCAGATGGGAACCATCTTCACAGGAATCCAATGCAACCTCAGTGAAGTCTCAACCTCACAAAAATTAACACTAGACACTGCATTATGTCTGATAAATCTGATCCACAGAGATTGATAGCAACTGTATGATGGACTGCCATGGAGCATGTCCAGATGTGGGAAACATATAGGAATGAAATCCAGGGAACATAACCACTAGTTCCAGAAAGAACCATTAACATTTCTTCAATTGACTATTTAAGTAAATCATGAGAATAAAGGCAAACGCAATAATTAAAAAAAAAGGAAAATTGCAAAGGAACAATAGTTACAGCCAACAACATGTTTTTCTACATAGCTAGCCTTTTGCCAGACTTTGGCTCTCTACTAATATCACTAATATTACACTATGTTAGTGTTTATGTGTTTTTCTCAGCTCTCAGTTTTCTTTTTTCTCATGCAGAGTCTTTTATATGATTTGTGGTAAAAAGTCATCTTGATGAAATTACATCCATGTGCAGCTCCAGGCTGTGTACCTCTGACAGGGAGCTCAGCCTGCAACCGTGACACAACAACTAAAATAACACTGACAACAAACAATTACAGCCGCTTCCTCTGCAATTATTAATAATCACTCCACCTTATTTTTCTTCCTCTTTATAGATGTCAATAATGTGTTCTAGTTTGAAATTCCTTTGTTGCAGAAGCAGGCATAAACACATATCCGAAAACAGATAATGGCTGTTGGTGAAGTTAACAGGTAGGATCAAATGTTACAAATTCCCCCCTCAGCCCCCCCCCCACAGCCATCCACCCCCCCCCCACACAGCCCCCCCCCCCACTTCCCTGTGATGGCATATGTAGCCTACAGACACAGTGGCTACATTTTCACATCTCTAGAAAAGAACGGATCAAGAACTTAAAAGGTTACATTGCAAGTCAACATTTGCTTTTCCACTTATTTCATTCATCATGGACTGTAATTATCTAACACTGGGTTTGACCCCTGGCCTACCTTATTAGAGAAAGCACATTTAAAACCCCTGCCCTTTATTTTTAACCCCTTAATTTAAACTTTTTAAATTTGTATTTATTTGTGTTTTATTATTATTATTATTATTATTATTATTATTATTATTATTATTATTTTTATCCCAAAGCCATATCCTGTAATTTCAAATTATTTTTTCAGATACTGTTCCTAGCTTTCAAGCTCCATATCAACAACAAACAGAGGAGATTTTAATGTTTTTCTGCACATCATAGTGTCAGTAATCTCCAGAAATGCCAAGTGCAATCTATGCAGCTAAAAGTCTAGGGTTAGGTATGAAAAAACAGGTGTTAATGAGTATGTAAATGTTTGTAATGTTGGCTGAATGTCTTAATATTTGATTATGCAATGTTACACTTTGCATAATATTAAGCTCTTACATCAGTAGGCTATAACACTAACTAATTTATATGAGTTTTTCCTTCTCAAGGTGTTCTTTGAACCTGTTCAAGAATGTTTGAACTCAACATCTGACCTTGTTGTATAACTGCACTTACAGCACATATCCCACTCAATAATATCCTAAACATATTTTTCTTGGACAGAATGACCAGCTGCCTAAGGACTGCAGGTCAATTGAAGTTTTCTGTGTTGGAATCTTGGCTGGATGCCCATGGCATTGCAAGTCATGTGACCTCAGTGGTCTCTAGCAGTCATGTGACTGCACAGCTCCATCTCAGGGCCCTGACCAGCTGCCTTGTCTCCAGAGCTGGGTAAAAGGGTGAGGGCTACGACTCTTCCTGGAGATGGCTTTTCATCTCCGGGCAGCTGCTCTCGCTTCGCTCTGGAGCTTCTGACCCACTTCCACCTCTTCCTCCTTTGCTTAAACAGTGAGAAGTGCCTCCCTGCATCTCCTCCCTCTTTCCATTGGTCTGTAAGATTGATGGTGTAGGATTGGACCTTCTGGGCAGGCTAGTCTGAAAGGCTGGCTAAAAGCAAATGGACGCCAGACCAAAGAAGCAAGGCTCAATGGCTCAGGAGAGAGACTGCTTAGTTCCAAAGTGTTTGTGTGATGCGTGTGTCAGCTCTCTCATAACTCAACTTCTCTTAGCCTGGTTCCTGATCTCTCCCTGCCCTAAGGGGCCTCTAAGGATACTTCAGGTCCAAAAGTATGCAGGATTGAGGGTTTGATATGGGTTCACAGTGTCAGAGAGAGGAGCCATGTTTAGACATGAACAAAGGGTGCTCTTGTGCTTATCAGCAAAAGCTGTCAGAAGCATTTGAAGTTTTATTTTAGAAACTGCCTCAGGCCATTGTTTGTAAAGTCCCAGGTAGATTTGGTACAAAAATGTTCTCATCTGTGATTGCCCTATTTGGAGGCTGGCAATTAGTAGTTTCTTGAACAATCAGCATGATTTGGAATGATTAACAATATCAAGATAAAAATAATAATTAGCATACTGTAGCTTGTGAGCTAACATGGACTAAACATATTTCCCATCAAGGGCGATGTGGTGTTCTCCTTTGCACCATAAAAAATGTGGGTGAAAAAAAGGTAGCTCCAGGTAGGACCATTTTAGGGTCATTTGGAGGTTGGCATTTCATTAAAGAAAATACCATATTTAGTAAAATGATAATGGGTAATTCCTTGTATATGGTGGCTTTTAGACCACAACACATATAACAATTGTGTTATGGTGACCAGCATTGTACTGTATGTGTGGATAGTATGTCAGTGAGACTGGGGAAAAGGAACATGCATAATGACATTGTGAAATCCTGTTGTTCTAGTAATCATTACAGTCATGCCAGTGTGCACATGTAGTGATAATAATACTACACTATAAAATATTCTGAAATCAACTCAATGTCATGTCATGGCAAACTCATGACTCCATTTCCCAGAATGCACCACAAACTACAAACATGGCCAACGACAACACCCAAAACTATACACAGACACGTCACCTTATCCTGAGGACTAATCAGAGACAGCTGCTCCCAATTACACTCACAATCACACCACACATAAAAGAGACTCTCATACGCAATGTCTTTGTGAAGTAATATATGCAGTTACATTTTTGTCTCTGCCATTGCCAAGCTTTGAGGGCTTATTTGTTTATTTTGATTTTTTTTTTACTGTTATTCCCTGGACACTGATTATCTGCCTTGCCTAATTTGGATTGTTTGACCCTTGCCTGTCTATGGTTTTTGATTTCTGCCTAACTCTATGAAATTGTCTTCTCATTAAACTGCCTTACCTGTGTTTGCTTCTGTCTCAGCCTCCATTACGTGACACTCAACATGCTCGATAGCATGCTCAGAACGATCTCTACAACTGCTAATAATTTTGCTAGTTAGATGTAGTCTTTTTTGTACTGTTATATTTAGCACTGACTGCTAAATGTGCTTCCATGGGTTCTTCCATATTGAAAAATGATGATGTTGATTGCTTCACAAATTACAAACTTTTAGCTGTCAGATTATTTGATGACCAATGTAGTAAACAGTACATGTATAGACAATTAAGCAATATTGCTTGAGCAAGAGTCTGATTACCTGCCAAACAGCACCATTGTGAATGTGATATTACTTTTATAAACCATTTTGCATTTGTACTACTTCTGGTTTTCTGGGTAATGTAGTTTCCAGAGCAACCAATCACCATTTGTATGTCTTAACTGGCTAGATTGTTGCATGTTGCCATGCCAATACATAACCCGTAGTAATGTTTTCAGTGTAACAAACTATGGCTAGAATTGGAATTTTAAAAATGCCTCTTGAAAAGTCAAATTTGTGAATGAAAACTAATTTGTGTATAATTTACATTTACACTTATGCTATTTATGGCAAACACCCTTATCCAGAGTGACTTACAGAAGTGTTTTGAATTCTCTATCAATAAATACATCCTCAAACTGGTTCACTAGGTCTAAGAGTATTAAGAGTAATACTAGTCTGAAAACCCTGTTGGGAGGTGGTATAGTATGAAAAGCAAGAAATACAAAGTGTTAATTTAATTACTTCTTGAAGAGGCAGTTCATATAAATAGTCGTTTGAAGACAGCCAGTGACTCAGCTGTTCAGATATCTATTGTAGGTGCAGTTCATTCCACAACCTAGGTGCCAGAACATAGAGGAGTTTTGATGTATGCTTTCCTTGTACCCTGAGAGATGATGGGTCCAACTGAGCTGTGCTAGAGGATCAGAGAGAATGTGGTGCAGTGTTAGTTGGATACTGGTCCATATTTGGCTTTGTAGGCAAGCATCAGTGTTTTAAATCTGATGCAGGCAGATACAGGAAGCCAATGGAAGGAGAGTAGCAATAGGGTTATGTGGAAGAAATCTGGAAGGTTGAAAACATTTTGTGCAGCTGCATATATGTGTATAATAATATTATGAAATGTAGTACAAGTTATTCCTCTTCCTTGGTGAGTATGCATTTTCTTTGAATAGTAGATTATTATTATTATTATTATTATTATTATTATTTAGTATTTATGAAAGGAATCTGATAGTAGTATTAAAAACACCTGCAGATAAAGCTAATGGTGGGTCTGTCTGTGTAGTGAGGGATAGGCCCACAGGCTGCAGGTTAATGAGGCTCTTCTTAGGCATAAAAAACTCGGCATGCATGCAAATTCTGTCTCTCTCTCACACAAACACACACACACACACACACACACACACACCAGCACATTAGAACCTTGGATAAAGAATCAAGAAATCCTATCAGTGAAATAAATGAAAGTCTACATGGGCACACTCAGACATTTAGAGTTGCCCACTTATCAAAATGAATGTTGATTGCATCTCAGCACTTGGGTAGCTTGACACTGAGAGATCATACAGTTACATTTATGTTGAAGTATATTGCATTGCTGAAATTATGGAGTTACAGCAATGAACCTTCATGTTTGTGTTCATGAGAATTTGCAGGTTTGGTGTGATGCTGTGTGGTGGTGTGAAATGGGAAGTGGGTGAGTTGGCTAATGCCTCTTAATGATTTATTTTTGTGTGTATGCAGCAGGGCTGATCTAAACTGAACAAAAGCCAGTTGGCCTTATTACTCCAGTGATCTGATGCTGTGGAACTAAATGCCCCCTCTGTCTCTCTTCCAATCTGCATTTTCTCTCCCTGTACTACTTTGCTCTTTCTCGTGTTGTCCATCTCTACATGCATTCTGTCCTCTTTCACTGGAGCAGCTGTGCTTTTTTGGCTCCAGCTGCAAGATGGTGTGTGTTTGGGTGAGAGAGATTTAGAGAGACAGAAACAACTAGAGTCGACCTAAAGTTCTGTGCATCTGCTTGCATTTGAATGTCTATGTACTCTACTGGGATCCTTCTCATTCTACGACTCTACAATTGTTTGTGTATGTGAAAGTGTGCGTGTGTGTGCATACGTGTGTGTGTGTGTGTGTGGTGTGTGTGTGTTTGTGTGTGTGTGTGTGTGTTGGGACCCCCTTCCACCTCGGCCCGGCTGAGGAGCTGTAACAGTGCCCAGCAATTACTGAGCTGGCACAGACCTGTCTGTTGACTCACACACATATTCCTACTGGACTTTATTAAAACACCATCTGCTGTCAGCTACCACACATGCACACACCAAACACACTACACACAAGCTAACATTCCACATACACATCACACGTGTGTGCACAACACAGACACACCAAACAGTCACAAACACACCCCATGTAGGTGTGCACTAGAAAACAAGAGACAAGTAGACAGACAGGGAAATAGGCATGTATGTTTTTTTTTCTCAATTGTATCACTTTAAAAGTTGCTTGAGGAGGTAAAGAATCTGGGCTCAAATAATCCCTACTGCACTACCCTACCAAAAACATTCCAGCTCCACCAACCCACAAAGCAGCTGCTCACTTGCCATGGGCATACATCCAGGGGTGAGTGAGCGAATCACACACGTAATCCACCTTATTTTGAACTGTGGGAGAGAGTAATAGGTCAGACTTCTTTTTTTCTGTACAAGACTTTTGTTTAATTATCTTTAAGATGCATATATACAGTAGGTTCTTATAAAGCTGGCTCTACAAAGTCTCGTTTTATGCCTTCCTATGTCAGAAGCACAATTTTCAGCAGAGAAGGAGTGTATCAGTAATAGTAGCTGGCAGAGGCATGCTGAGGAGCTAACAAATGTACAAATTTGCTTTGTCTTTTGACAAACAAATGTTGATTGGTTGCACAGGAATCTATATCACTTAGAAAACCAGTTATAGCACAAATGCAAAATGGAGAGGTTTGAAAATTGTGTTGGCAGAAAAGGTGCATCACTGCAGGTGTGACAATGAATTTGGATGGAAATCATCCAAACCTTTGCCTGAGAGGTGGAGCTGTGGATGAAAAAGCTAGAAAGGGTATGATTAAGATTTTACTTCCCCAAAACACTTGCCTTTACTCCTGACATGATTTATAATCACATTATCTGGTGTCACATTATGATGGATTCACTTTAACTCCTCTCAAGGTTTCTTCCTCATGTCAGCTAAGAGATTTTTTCTTGCCAGTGTCACCTCTGGTTTGCTCATTAGAGATGTAAATCTAAATGTTAAAACTAAAACTATAAAGCTGCTTTGTGACAGTGTATATTGTTCAAAGCATTATGTAAATAAAATTACATAAAATTTAATCGAAAGTCAATACGAGACAAATTTCAACATCAGCTAGCATGTTATATTAGTGAAAATGGAAATAATTATTTTCTGATCTTAGGTAACTCAGGGACAAAATAAATTACACCATACAGGAAAAAAAAAATTACATTGGTCTACTTTGTGTTGGTCCTGGTTCACCTTGATTTGGCACCAAAATGTAAGCTATGTCCGTTTTTTTTATATTATGTTTGATTATATATGACCTCAAAAGTCATCAAAAGATGTATTTTTAAAATGTTGTTGGCAAAGACATGCATTTTAAACATCTTTGGGATCACTGGGTTGTATTTCATCCCAAAATGCCTTCCAAACTACCTTCCAATGTATTTCATAAAATATTTCACATACTGCATGCCAAAACATTTACATACTTTTCAAATGTATTTAAAAATGGACATTTTGGTACAATGCAAAATATTGTAAATGCATTTTGCTTTTTTTTCAAATGGGACTGAAATGGCTGACAATTGGTTTTACACAAATTACAACAAACAGACTAAGTGCTTTGGTACATGGTGGGTAGCTTAGTTTTCAAAGAATTGGTCCTGCAGTTTGTGGGAACAAGCAGGACATGCCAGTATGTCTTTCTGACTCGACCATTCTCATACAGACAAACACACAAGCATGTGCACTCTCCAGCCCAGTATGCACACAAACCATGGCTGTTATAGTGACTTCTCTATTGACTGAGCAGTTAGTGTAGAATCATGCGGCGTGGCCCAGGTGCTGGTTGAGTCGAGCCCAGTTTCTTTAATGACCGTCTGATGGTAATTTCATTAGGTGTAATTTGCTGAGGGACATGTCATTTAGAATAAGCCACTCCATTTTTTGGAAAGGGCTGGACTGGGCTCCGAGTGGGTACATTATACACCGATTTGGATGTAGAACTACTATGTGTGTGTGTGTGTGTGTGTGTGTGGCGGGGGTGTTATACATTGTAGATAAACTGGATCAGCTTCCCCAGCCTCCCCCATCCATATTACCCAATATAGCATTTAGTCAGGTGTGTGTGTATAGTGTTACATACACTCTGCTCGCAAATAGATTACAATTATATATTTAGGTCACATTTACTGCACACTGTGCACAACAGATTCATTTTCATTTTCTCTGTCTAAAATGTTGAAAGAGCATTGAGAAAAATGGCATGGTAGTTCTAGGTTACCCATTTGCATTAACCCAAATTATTTAGCTTCAGCCTCATGATGCATGAATAGCGAAACAAGCTTTATTTTAGCTTGCATTATTTTCATGCAAGGTAGTCTCTGTGTGCAGTCCAAATGAATGCATAAGTTATTGTGCATTCTAATTCCTCTTATGCACATGTGTAATCATTTCAGCGATATTACCATAATCACATGCTGATTTGTTAACAGCCTCTGCTTGCGCAACCGTCTGTCCGAGGAAAGCAAATTGGCTTGCAGTGGGGTTTGTGTATGTGTGTGGGTGTGTGTGTGTTTCTTTCTCTTTTGCTGTGCATGTTCTGGTGTAGGGGGAATCGCTGGAGCAGAAGGCTTAAACAGGGACCCAGCTTCCACTGACCATGTGTGTGTGTGAACTCGTCTGGACTGGACTCTCCTCCGGACTAATTGGACTCATATGTTTGAGACATATTTTTGTGGCTGGCAGGCTTTCTGGAGTGGAATGATTTTTTTACACACCTGAATCAGAAAGCGATGAGGGCTATAGGATCAAATAAAGTGTTAATGGATCAGGAAGCTGTCATGGTGATGGTTATTGTTAATGCCATGTCTTAGCAGGCAAACACATAATGAAGGATGTGCCACAGTCATTCACAGAAAGCAAATGAGCTGAATTTAAAAACAATAAGGAGATTATTTATGGAAATTGATGCCTCTACAGGGTAAAATGCCATATAGAGGTCAAACCCTTTTATACATGAATTATGAAATCCTAATTAAGGATTTTTTTTCTCTCTGTGTATTTTTACTCTTCTTTAGGCATTAAAAAATAATTTTACCTTAATTTTACTTTTACATACATTTTTCAAAAAGTTATTTAAGTGTCCACTCCAATGAACTGCATGCATTCAAATGAAGAATTAGTGTCCACTCTAGTGGCTGTTATGCAATTATTCTATTGAAATCCTTGCAATAGCCAGAAAATGGCTTTTGAATAGCTGTCCACTGTAGTGACCACTATGCATGAAAGGGTTAAGGGCTCATTATTGCTACCACTGTTTTAACATTAGGACTATTAACAAAGAATGCAAGGGAGACACTATATTATAATAATTTAATATTATAAATATTATAATATAATATATTAATGTATATCTTGTATACAAAGTCAGCAGTTATGGATTTGGGAATATATGTATGAATATCTTTGTTTCAATGCTTTGGCGGTCAGATTCTTGTCTTGATTGAACAAACTTGATTCAACCCATTAGCTAATTACTAAACCTTCCCCATGTCCCTCCTCTACTTACCCAATCTAGTAAAAAGGCCAAATTCACAGAAGTGATACATATCTTTACAGATGCATGGTAACAAAACAAACTTTATCTGGCATGCCTCATGTTCTTTGAGCTGATTCATGCATTTGTTTGCTGGAGCAAAAAACACCTTTTATTGACATCTGAACAAACAGCTCCAGCTGAGGAGTGTGTGTTTCCTTTAATGAGAGCTTATCCACAGGCCTTAATTAACATACACACACTGTTTTATAAGTTCCCACTTTAGTGTGTTCAAAGCAAGCAGTATGGTCACTGCAGGATGTGCATCTTCCTGCTTCCTCTTTTTGTTTTCTAGACTTCATTGGTTCATTTATTAGAACCCAAAGCTGCAGAATCAGAGATAAAAAGGTGAAAAAAACAAATAGATACAGCACTCAAACATCTAGCTAGTAGAGAGCAGAGACACCACTTAATGCTTAAAACTAAAAATATATCTATGAACAGTTTCACTGCAGTATAAATCAAGCATCCTATAGAATAAACACTTAGGGTCCTACTTATTTCATTATCCTTCTGGTACAAGGGAGAGTGAGAGAGATTAGGGCACATGTCTCCCTCTTTGATGGGACTGTACCTCCTGTCAGCACGTCTCTATCGGGCCTTTGACAGAGTGGGCAGCTGAGGACGATGTTTTATGGTGTGTGACATGTTCCAGTGCCAGGCCGGCCCCTCCCTTGCACTCACCCCCTACAGGCAGCTTTTGTCTGGCCTAAATGGGGTTGGATGCACCCCTTTAACTTTGATTTCCATTCGCCATTGTCCTGCATTGATGGGGAGGCTAACTCCATCTGGGCCTGCCTCGCATGGTGCCTTGCTTTCAAAAGGCATATGCTGTCTGTGTGGAGAAGCTCCACACCCGCTGAAGAATGGGCTACCGAAATAATGATATACACAAGGAGGAGGGAGAGAGAGAGAGAGAGAGAGAGAGAGAGAGACGGGATGGGGGACAATATTACTTCATTCATGGCCTCATTGTGTGGGTCTTACTTACATGTGATGGGTTGTTTTATGTATGGGCAGGAGTGCAGAAGTGCTGAGACAAAGGCTCCCGCTGCCATGATAGAGCTTTAAATTGAACTCAGACTGTTCACCTCCTGAACTGTGTAAACTCACACATGTATTTTGCATTTAAGGTGCATAGCTTGCTTCCCCCTTCCTCTTAGCCAGACCCAAATAAATCTGTTTCTCACAGCAGGCTACGCCTGCCAAATGGAAATGTTTCATATACTTTAATATGACAAATTTACAATTTCTTGTATGTTGCCATGATTTTCTTCAGATCACTGCACAAGAACAGCTTTCATCCACAATAGATTTTTGTCAATTCGGTCATAATTCTGCGGGCACCTAACCATCTGTTCAAAAACTTGTCCCAAAACTCTTATAGATGGGTTTGCCACCTAGTTTTGAGACTTGTGTGTGAACTAATGATCTCTTCTGTCTTTAGATCAATTTCTACTCTTCCCTTTAACACCAGAGACCTTTTCTCTTGTTTCTCCTCTCGTGGTCGATCCATTTCAAAGCATCCGAGCAGTCTGATCTAATGAAAGGTCAGTTATAATAGCCCCGGGGGCTTATGGTTTTCCCCCCAACTGGGCCAGACCCCGTCCTGCTTCACTGGGATGGGAGGGCAGTTTAGAGCTGGCTGCACAGGGCAGGTCGAGTTGCGAGGGTATTTAGACGCTCTGAAAGGAGGGGCATTGGATCAAATAGGAGCAAACAGAAGGAGGTCTCCGGGGAGGAGCAGAAGCCCTGCTCCATTTTATAGACTCCCCTGAAAGAAAGTGATTACACATCATTATCCAATTGAAGCTGATTGATGGAGAAGGGTCAGAGCAATATAGCTCATAGCTGTGTGGAGAAGGGGTGGAGGGCGAGGAGAGGATGGGACAATAGCTGGATTGTCACCCTGGGAGAAAGGGTGGAGGGACGTGGAAGCAAGGCGGCATTTGAGTCTGGACAAATGAAAGATGTGGGGTTTTCCTCTCAGCAGAGGTTCAAGTGGTACAACAAGTGCTGATGGAGGGTGAGATGAGGGGCCCCACTGCTGAACTGTTAGCATGGCCTGAAATTAGCCTTGAGAGATAAGAGCAACTGTGTGTATGTGTGTGTCTGTGTGTGTCTGTGTGTGTGTGTGTGTGTGTGTGTGTGTGTGTGCGTGTGTGTGCGTGTGTGTGTGTGTGCACATGTGCATGTAACAGGAGAATGAGATGTGTGTGCTTGCGGAAGGATGGCAAATGTAATTTGTTGACTAGTTTTGTGTTACCGTAATGACACACAGACAATCAGATAAGCTCAACTTTCTTGATAAATCAAAATTATTCTTATGTTGAACTTTATAACTATAACAGCTTAAAATAATTAACGCTTACTATAAAAATTTGCTCTTATATACTGTTCGACTCTGTAACAATCATTAACTAATCTTTTCTGGACTGTAGCTAAGCACAGAATGAGTAATGGGGATTTAAATAACAAGTCAGAACTTTAAGAGGTTAAACTGTTTATAGATGTGTGGTGTTAATTGTGTTACCTTTTCTCCTGATGTATATGAGAGTCTCAGCATAATGCTAGGCTTATAGTTCAGTTGGTGGACATTATGATAATTATTTAGATTACTTTAATTTTACTTTATACTGAATACCATATTAACAGAGAGCAACACACTTCAGTTAATCACCCCAATGGTGAGATGGCAATGTGCACCACTAATTTTGATCATAACATAGCAAATAACACAGAAAGAGAAACAGGAAGTGAGAGGATAATACAGAAAGATGTGTCATGCTTTATAGATAGTTAATTGTGACTAGGAGCATTTAGGAGCAAAACCCTGACAATCACATGAGAAGCCCAGGGCCATGCAGAGGGACAGAAGAAAGCAGGCAGGGTTCGAGTCAGGAAAACACATGTGAGAGACTAGGCAGGGAAAGGCAGAGCAAGTCACTGTCCAGGGAGAGAGAGACAGAGAGAGAGAGAGAGAGAGAGAGAGAGAGAGAGAGAGAACGAACAGGATGGGGAAACAGAGGAGAGTCAGGGTAGTGAAACAGAAGAAACATTGGACAAGTGACATCATCATATTCCTTAGGGTTGTGATTCCCTACAGGAGAGTTTAAACCCCTGTCTCATTCATTTTCTCTCTCTCTCTCTCTCTCTCTCTCTCTCTCTCTCTCTCTCTCTCTCTTGCTTTACATTTACTTCCCTCCTAACATCCCAAACCAAACACCCCCCAACCCCCCAACTCAAGCACTGTTACCCTGCCAGGATAATTAGCAATGTACAAAGCCACCAGCCACATCAAAGCTGTGCTGCAATGTTGCATAGGGGTCACTGTTACCAAGGCTTAGTGAAAATACTAGTATACACATACTGCAGGTTCTGCTATTTTAACACAGGATGTAGAAATTATTCTGCCCACCATTAGTAAACAATGCTTTATCACTTAATTCTCTGCATGAAATACTGAAGCTAATTTTACTAATGAAGTTAAAACAAACATGATTTCACAAACCATCTGTGTGCTGGTGATCACTAAGAAGTGTACATTTATATTAATATAGACTGAATATAGATGTTACGATTGTGAAACAGATGTGTCTTGTGATCTGCTCATAACACTTGTATAGGTACAGAGCTGGTGAAGAAATGACAGAGTAAAAATGCAGTAAACAAGATTGTAATCCATAATATGTATCAGCTAATTAATCTTAAAGCATATTATATAAATTTGTCAGTAACTACAGTAAAACTAATACAGTTTTGTAAAGTCAGAGATTCAGAGCAGAAAACAAGCACAAGTGAGTGTGAGTGTTGGGAGTTCTTTGTGGATGTGTCATTAGATTTAAGGTCTGAGGAAGCTGACCCAGTTATTTCCAAACTCCACACTGAGACTCCTGGCCTTTAGACTGATCTGAAAGGAAATAAGGCCCTGTATGCAGAAATGAGAGCAATCACATGAGTCTAGACCCCTCACTAAGTACTCTGTCCAAAAACACACACTCACACACACACACACGCACACACACACACACACACACACACACCACAACCCTGCCTGTGTCATCCTAAAGGAATCTCTTTAATGAATGCCTATTAAAAACAAAGCAGATCCCAGAGCTTCCATCACACTTCCTGTCTCCCCTGGACTGACGCTGAGCAGACCGACCCAATGTCTCAGTTTTCTGTCTGGGACAAAAAGGTCCTAGCATGGGAAAGTCTTCACCTCTCCCTGATAAACAAAATATGAAGAAAAAATAAGTCTAATAAATCTTTTCAGCACCATTATGTACCCACTATAAACACTATAAGATTTGCATATATGCCTGCTTTAAAATGCTAAGTGAGGATTTTGGATTTGTTTATCAGCTGAATTTAGTGTAGGTTTCATGCTTATTGCAGTAGTTTAAGCATATTTATGTGTTGTAATGTTTTAAATAAAATGTGCATATTGATCAGAAGTGATAGCACTAGAATAACAACAACTAAAATGCATGAGGGGAAAGAATAAAATCACATGCACTTGCATTACTCAAATAAAACGAGGTCTTTAAAAGCAGTCTGTAGCAAGATTTCCCCGTTTCCTCCTCGTCACAGTTAGTGGGATAATTGGAAATGGAGGGGTATTAACTCCAATGGGATTAGTGGCGGGAATTAAATATGTTAATCCTCCAAAAAGGTAAATAGCCTTTGCAATACAATAACCAATTTCCAGAATCTCCCCCAAGGACATGCTTGTCTTTGAAGCAACATGGTCTTGAGTGTTCCAGAAAGTTCCCAAGGTCATCCCCATGGTGCAGGCAGCCACGCTGCCCCTCGGCCGACTTCTAACCTGTTCTTCAAATGCCTGCATTCTGCACATCATTACTCTCTCTCCCTCCAGAGAACACTTAGTGCCATGTGTTCATCTGCCACCTAATTATATCACCCAGCTGAATGTCATGGAAACATAACTTTGGAATACAATGCGTAAGGCATGTATTACTTTCTCTCTCTCTCTCTCTCTCTCTCTCTCTCTCTCTCTCTCTCTCTCTCTCTTTCTCTCTCTCTTTCTGTCTCTCTCTTTCTGTGTGTATGTGTGTGTGTGTGTGTGTGTGTGTGTGTGTGTGCCTGTGGCTTTATAAAGCTGCTAAAAATTATAACATGTCAAGAGAATGGTATAAATAATGTAATGTAAGTGCTTTTGCCACTTTTAATGTTTTGGCATGACATATAATACATGCTGAATAAAAAGTGTCAGGTATTTGAGAGATTGTTGTAACTAATGTTGGCATAAAAAGAAATTGCACAAAAAGAAAAACTCTCAGTTAGATGAAAGTACATTTTATATTAAGTTTTATATGCACTAAACTGTGTAAAAGTCACTGTCTGGGCCTCTAAAGAAACCATCGTTTTAGCTTGTGCCTCTAAAGATGAATGTGTCCAAAGAAGGGAAACATTAAATGAGAAGTCAATCACTGAAGAATGTCGACCATAAAAACCACAGTCAAATTCAATAATGCCATTATTGCACACTTACAATCTGCAGAGGCTGCTTTCTCCTTTCTCGGATGCCATGTGGTTTTCTGAGCCACATGCTCCTTCTAGCACACAACACAATGCAATAAAAAGACATTTTAGTAGGTGAAAATATCCTGAATATGGGAAACTATATCTAATATGTCTTATTATGAGATCATTATAAGTTAAATACAAGATTATTCACCCTGTTTCTAGATGATTTGACACATTTCAAGCTTTAAATGTTTAAGCTTTAAATTATTCTATTGGCAGATTATTTTGCTTATTTCTAGAAATAAATGCTTAAAATTAGAAACATTTTCTGTCAAACAAACAAGACTATTTCAAGCTTGAAATTAGTAAAATTATGTAGAAATAGTTTTAATAATATTATATTTGGTTTATTTGTAATTAGAGTAATTATATAATAGGAAATACTAGATAAATGTAACTATATTTAAGATATTTTCACTTGCTAAGATGTCATTTTGCAGTGCAGATTACAAAATTTACTTAAAGAAGCTACCAAGGTGTCAATCAAAATGCAATAATAAAATTATATATTGCATTTCTCATAACCATTGCATCAAGAAAGCATATAATGACATAAATGGAGTCATTTTAGTAACTTCCAAGTCCTTGCCAATCAGGCCCTCTCTTTCTCTCCTGGCCTTTCCCTGTAGCAGCCAAGAAGATTTACATCATGCTACTAGCTTTTACTAGTGTTGTGCAGCAATGTGTGTGTGCTGTAGACGTGGCAGACAATGGCCATGACAGAAAATTAGGACAGGGTACATGAGGGTGAGCACCACCGCATGCAGTTCTGACAGGAAGTGAAGTTTAGTGGACTGTCACAGCAGGAGGAAACTATTACAAGTACCTCTAATGAACTTCAATGGCCTTGGCTATGGATCTCATATAACTGAGGCCTGTCCAGAACTAACCACACACTAACCAACTTGCACTGGCAAAACCAGACTTGCTCCAATAAATATGTACAAACATGAGTCACCCTGAACCCATACTCAAACTGACATTGTGAAATTGTCCACAGCAGAAGGGAGTTAATTAAGCAACCTCATCGTCTTGTACACACACACACGCACACACACACAAACACACACAAAGGCACACACACACACACACACACACACACACACACGTGGACACACACACACACACACACACACACACACACACACAGATCTTAATTAAAACCAGCACTTCTCCTCTCATATACTGTCATAATAGTGAGACGTGCATAGCTACTATAGTCTGCTTTAGATAAAGATGAGTTTGAGGGAAAAAAAACATACAGAAGAAAAGAGACAAGCATTAAATTTATTCATTTGCCTTTACAGCTGCATAACCATTGTGGGATAACTGATTTCACAACCTAATACAGTTACCACAGCTAGATTTGCAGCTAGCACTTCTGAGGGTGGTGGGAAATGTGATATCATTTATCACCTGCTTTGTTATCCCCCTGTGTGAAAATTGGTTCACACTACTAATTTTTACTCCATAGTCATTTTCTGTGCAAGACAGATAAGATATTTCCATAGACTGTGAACACACTTGATCATTAGAGAGGTGGAGGTCAGAAAAAAAAGTTTAATGCAGTTATTTTACTTCATGCATTTATTTATTTTAATCCCTACAAAGCAACAATACTTGGAAAATTAGATGTTCAGAATTTGACATCCTTTTGACATCCATGTCTTTTAATGTCACAGCAGAAAATGCATAGCAGAATTTATTTTAAAACAGTCAACAGATTTAAAATTTATATGTTATTTAAAACAATATTTACGAAATAGGAAAACTGCCCCCCCCGGGTCAGGTGTTTATGCATAGGTGTGTTTATACATAAGATACAAAGATCACGTGATACAGAGGAAAATCACTGTTTTGTTCCATCTTCACAATTTTCCCCTACAATGTTATTATCAGGTGAGAATGATCTGAACATCATCTGAGTATAAATGCCATTCAAAAGGGATTCTGAATTGATTAGCAGTAACAGCATGGCTATGTTCCTGACTAAACTCTGACTATCTATAGCAGTGCCACGAATATGTGTGTACATATTCATTGTCTGATATACAATATAGACAATAGAGTCTGATATACTGTATAATATAAAATTTACTTTAAAAGCAATGCACTGTAGATATAAAAGTATTTGTTAGTAGAAAGAATAATGATGAAGTCAGCATTGCTTTTTATTGTTTTTATTGTAAATAATGTACAATTTCCCCTCTTTCTTAATCTGTCAGTATGTCAGTGTATGTTTTCCACGTAGTATGTTCCAGACTTTGGTCTGTAAGCCTGACTGGGCTAATGTTTAAAAAGAGGGTACCTTTTTATAAAATAAATAAATAAATAAAATTTCTACAGAGGGCCCATAGAGGCCGATGCCAAAGATCACACATGCATATAGAGAGCACTCTTTACATACACACAGAAAAAAAAAAACGATAGAAAGACAGTTGAGAAAAAAGAAAACTCTGGCAATGAGTCCTGAAATAGCAGCTTCTATCTAAGAAGAGATAGACAGAGAGGGTACAAAAGTGACAAGAGCAAAGGCGGTGTGTGAGAGAGGAGGAAGTGTGTGTGTGTGTGTGTGTGTGTGTGTGTGTGTGTGTGTGATGTTAGGGGTGCTCATCTTGTTAAAGCTGCACTGTAAAGCTCCAATCCAGGCTGAGATCCTTGATAGAAAAGAGAGAGAGTGGAATGAATGGTATGGAGCAGAGCAGTAACCAATCATGCATGCAACCATCTAGACATTCATTTCTACCCCCCCCCCCCCCCAACACCACCCCCACCCCCTTTCTCTCTCTGTCTCTGGTCCTCACGTGTGCAGCATGAGGATACTTAGCCAGGCCAGTGGAGCCTAAAGGAAGCTCAGCATGAAATCACAGAGTAGAACAGCTGAACCAGAATGAGAGTGAACTGAGCATTACAGAACACACTGCTGACTTATCCCCCTTAAACACATATACACACGCACACACACACACACGCACACACACACACACACACAACTTCTGTAGTGTGTTTTACGTGTTTTATATACTGCTGAATGGTCACCACACAGTAAAGATGGAAAAAGAAAAATCCACTTATTGAGATTACATTTAAAAGATGCCTGCAGCTAGAAGCACTTTTCCAAGCCTGCAGTCAGTATGTCACCTGTCATTTATGCTGGTTTAAGACTACTGCTATATTTTTCAGACTCATTACTGGATTGTTTTATGTATGCTATAATGATATAATTATTCTTGTATATATAGTATATACACAGAGAGAGAGAGAGAGAGAGATAAACCCTGGGCCTGTTGTGGCAATACATTCAATCTGCATAGTGTGCAGTCAGTTGGCTCTTTTTGCAGTTTTGATTATGATTGCATTGGTGCTGGGCTTCAAAATTCTAACACAATGTATGCAATAAAACGAGCATTTTGATCAGTATCTGACCGGCGTATACTATTCAACACCCATCTAAGGTTTAAAGGTATAAGTAGTGGTCATTTGACTAATAATAATAATAATAATAATAATAATAATAATAATAATTGTTATTATTATCATTATTATTATTATTATTGTTGTTGTTGTTGTTGTTGTTGTTGTTGTTATTACTGTTGTTTTTGTTAACAACAACAATAATAATTTGTTTATTTATGTATTATACTTTCATGATGTGAAATTCCATTTCTCGCAATTACATATATGTAAAATAAAGTTATGAGCAGTTATGATCATGGCTGTGCCAAATATTAAAAATGTGATATATATATATATATATATATATATATATATATATATATATATATATATATATATATATAATTTTTATTGATATTTTTATATATCTGAACTAACAACTAAGCATCCCGTTCTTCTCAACACTTCCAACTACCTTGACCTGCTATATACTATATACACTACCAGTCAACAGTGTGTACACACTAGCATGAATTTATGTTTTCATCATCTTAAAGACATTTTGATAAGGTTGTTTTGTAATGTTTTAAATATGTTTGTATGACAAATAGTGAAGTTAATGCTCATGCATACATTTATTTCTGAATATTTTTTATAAGCTACTGTTTTACTGTTAAGAATGTAAAGTACAAAAAACATTTGTGTTGTTGAACTCTTTGACACAAAATGGTGCACAATTCTTTAAGTGTTAATTCCTAGTGTTCATATTGTTCTAAAATAGTATAAAACAATTCTAAAACAAAAAACCCTTCTATGAGGAGGTGTGTCCAAACTATGACTGGTAGTGTAAATTAAATGCTTTATTATGAATAAACATATTGATGAATTTATCTGACTATAAGGAAATGTACAAAAATAATATGAACAACCCTAGTATAATGAAGTGTAATAATAACACACACATGCCCATATGAGATCACACAGGTTTGTTATGCTTCCTCTGACATGGATTGTGTGTGCTCTTTAACAAAAACTTCCCCTTTCAAAATTAATACATAGAAATACACGAACAAAGAGAGAGTGAAAAACACATGTACAACAAATATACAAAATGACAAGATTAGACAAGTTTATGAAATATTGAAATACGTACAGAAAAACACTCTAACTGCCTGAACTCTAATTAAAATCACATGAAATATACAATTACAAATGTGGTATCCGGCCCTTTGTAGCAGAACTAACCACTTCTACTATTGTTTAGAGGGATTTTATTCCACTTTGATTAAAATAAACAGACTACTAAGCCCTTTTGATGTATGTTAAAGCCTCCTGCTGCTATTTCCTACTCATACTGTCATTCACTGTGAAATACTGCCATCTATTGGGGCTTTATTTATTACCCAAACACACACACACACACACACACACACACACACACACACACACTGGTGCAGTATGAGCAAAACATTAACATTCTAAGCTATAACTATTTGCCATGATGAATAATGAATACATTTAAACTAAACACATTGCATTTTTTTTTCTTACTCAATCCACTAAACTGTATAGTGCTAAAATACAGCAATATATAAAATCCACAATATTCCTTCATAGAGAGAAATAGTTGAGACTATATATTACAGAAAATTATTTAGCTGACCAGTGTTCAATAATTTGTGTGTTGCAGAGTGTTGTCGGACTACTGTTTGTATTTAAACCTTAATGTGGCCAATCCCCAGTAGATTTATTCATTTCACAGGGGGCAAATTGCGCTTCCCTCCAAAAAAAAGGGTCTTTTGCAATCAAACAAATTGTTCCTGTTTATGTTCCGTATCCCTTGGAAGAAGGTTACTCGCAGGGGTCACAATTTTAATTAGCCAGTACTTAAGACCAATAACAAACTCATTATTTGCTAAATGTTCCTCACAAGCTGAGAGGATCCGGTTGGGGGACACAAGAAAGAGGTGTATTAAGCATCCACATATGTTTCACATATTCTCCATGCATCTGAGTGGGTTTCCTCTGCGTTCTCCTGTTTCATCCCGTGGACAAGTAGATTGGCTACTCTAAATTACCCCAAGGCATGAATGAGTGTGTGATAGTGTGTACATGGTGTGCCATGGTGGACTGCCATGCCATCAGGGGTGTGTTCCTGCCTCACACCCAGTGTTCCCAAGATAGGCTCCAGGTTCCCTGGATAAAGCATTTACAGAAGATGAAAGAATGAATGATGAATGAATGTGTTCTGTGAGCATTCTGCTCAATAAAGGTTCCAGGTACATCTTCTGTAGGTTTTTTGATAAATCATAGCAGTGACATAATAATTAATGAACCAATCAGTAATTTTGAACATTTTAATGCAGATTAACTTTAATATTGGCATCAGTTGTTCACAAGCTTGTTTTAATATATTGCACAGCTTATTGCCTTCACAATGTGTAGCAATATAATCACAATATGCTATTTTTATCTATTAATCTCACTAATAGATAAATTACTGCACTGAATAATTTTTAAACACAATTTCTAACCATAGCAAATCTTTTTCAACATGGCAGCTACTACATAAAACTAATAAACGAAGAAAATCATTTCACCAAGCAAGTAAAAATTAAATTAGTCCATGTAACAATATTTAGGAGAAACTTTCTGTCATTGGAAAGTGTCCTGTCAGACTGTATTCAGTGGTCTAAATATCTTTTTTCATCCAATGTGTTTCTCATTGCACCTGTGTGACCAAGTGTAGTATCTGTCTGATGTGTAGCATGTGAGGATGGAGGACAGAGGGCTAGAGGCTGATATAATACAGACATGCCTTCCTGCTACTTGTCTTTCTCCCATCTCTTCAGCGCATTCACAGGAAGTGGGGGTGCAAGGGGGAGGGAAAGGTGGCGGAGCTTCTTCCTGCCTTGCTTGGTTTTCTCTACATTGTATGCAGCCTAGTGTCATCTGAGGCCAGCACTGTGTTTTATTTCTTAACCATGTCCAATCGTGTTCAGCTGTCTAAAAACATGCCTCAAATGTCGATTAAGAGACCAGATGACTCACTTTCCCCTTTTCAGAGAACTTTGACTTTTTGCATTCTCTCTCTGCCAGTCTCACTCGTTTTCTTTTTCTATGTGCCTCTGATCATTCAGCTTGAATAGACCATGTACTATACACCGACAGTCAAGCCACATACCATATTCTAAATATATTTTGTGCATAGCTTCAAGGACATACAACTTGGAGATCATATATCCACATATAGCCACACATTTGGTTATGCTAAGCAGAACCAGTATAATAAATCTGTCATGTCAGTGTAATATGTATAGTTTAGACACGTTGCTGACTCTCACAGAGTTAAAAATCTGTTGTTATGATTGTGAAAGAGGCAGTTTGGTCTTTGATTGGGCTTTGTTTGAACAAGTTTCCAAATGAACATGGGGCAAGCTGAACTAGACCTTTATCCATCACTCCCTCTCCTTCTGCTGTTCCCTGTAGAACTTAGCCAAACATGGGCACTGCAAAAAAAAATCTGGCTGCCAGAAAAGGTTAGACTTCTAATTAAGGGTTTTCCACTATGTCCTTAATTCCAAGTCAACCGTCAGCTCAGCATGATTGGTGTAAATCTTTTTGTTTTTTCTTTTTTCCTCCATGGTTGTGTTAGAGGGTCAGTGGTTTACCAGGGTGGGGATTTGCTTGTTCATTTAAAAGGCCATTGATTATATAATTTGGCCAAGCATGTCAGAGACACAGCTATGGTGTTGAAGAGGAGGGCAAGGTGGAGATGAATGCTTAGATCAAACTGAAGGAAACTGCATTACATTCTCACGGCCTGTGAGTCCGGTGCAGAGTCTACCTCAACATCCGTACCTGTAATCAGTGATTGGGCCTCAATTACTTGTGTAATGTATGTTTCAACACGTCTCCATTTTAGATCATATCTCTAACTAAGGTCAGGCCGACAGAAACAGGGGTTGGACTTGGCAGCTCGATCTGTCTGTAAGGCAATTAAGGAGTGTGTGAGCAGTAAGGCCACATTCACCGAAGCAAAATAAACGGGAGGGAGAGGAAATGGTCAGCATTAGCAGGGGGCCCCAATAAGAAGATGAAATGCAAAATGGTGGTGTGTAATTGATGTGTTCCTCCTGAAGAACCCTCTTTGCTGTTAACATGTGCAAGGGGGGCTAATTGTTGCCAGATAGTCCTGCATAGCTTGACAGATGTTGATTACTGTAAGTCTGTACAGTAAATAATTACAACTAATCATGTTAGGAAATCACTAATAACATAGAAAAGATACAAACAAGCAAGACACCGCTTTTTGTATGTTAAACATAAAAGCTCACATAAAAGTTTTTTATGTGGTGTTTCGCAAATCTTTTACATCTATTACTTACAATTTCTTTAAGATGCCCTCTGCAGGCAATTATATGGCTGATATTGACACAAACCTTTGAGTCATCAAATACATTTAAAGAGTTTAGAATACAAAAATGTGTTAAGTAATGTGACTGCATGTCAAAACATGTATAATATAGCACTAATGTACAATCTATGTCCAAAAGTATATGGACACCTGACCACTCACACTCCTATATGTTTGTTGAACGTACCATTCCAGATTTAGGCCCCCTTTTGCGGTTATAATAACTTCCACTCTTTTGGGAAGGCTTTCCAGTCGATTTTGGAGTTTGGCTGCAGGGATTTGTGCTCATTCAGTGAGGAGGCCTGGGGTACAGTCAGTATTCAAGTTCATTGAAGGAAATATTCAGTGTGGTTGAGGTCAGTGGTCTGTGCAGGCCACTCATGTTCTTCCACTCCAACCTTAGCAAACCATGTCCTGATGGATCAAACTTTTGTGCACAGGGGCACTGTCATGATGGAACAGGTTTGGGCGTTTTAGTTCCAGTGAAGGGAAATCTTAAAGTTACAGCATACAATTCTATACAATTGTGTGCTTTCAACTTTGTGGCAACAGTTTGATGGTCAGGTGTCCACATACTGTCATGCTGGCCATAAAGTGTATACAGCAAGCATGCATGTATTTAAATACTTGTGGGTTAAGTGGGAAAAAAATGGACAACTACCAACAGACCACAAAATCCTATTGGTGTGTTAAATGAACCACATCATTACATTACTCCCACACTCATCATGCTGTTACCCTGTAGCTTCATGGCTGGCTTATTAGAGGTCTGGTCTTGGATCTCTCAAATGTTGCTCTGTAATGTCTATTCTGTGCAAAGCTATACAAACCAATTTGAGCTTACTTGAATTGACTTGAACTGTTGAACTAAAACTGCCAAAACTCCACAACTCACAATCTGGGAGGAAGCGCACTACCCAAATCAACTAATGATGAGCTTAGTAATTAGCTAATGAGTTGAATCAGGTGTGTTAAATCATGGTGTGTTAAGTTGTAGTGCTGTGGTCCTCCCACACTGGAAATATGACACTCCTGACTGGAGGCCAAGGCTGCTCAACCTAGGCTACAAAGTTTAGGCTTCCAAACATAATATAATACAACTGATTTGAATATTTAAGTACTTCTGAAATGTTTGATTAGGTTTATAAAAAATACTCTGTATTGAGGTTTGCTCTCAAAGTGAATTAAGTCAGAAGTCATGAAGTCAAGAAACTAAGATGAAAAAAAATGGAAAACTAAGATGAAAAACAGCAGGTTTAGCAGAGTTAATCCTGACTGTAGCTGTCACATTTAAAGTATGAAAATTGAGGTTTTTTTTCTTATCAGTGTATAAATGTCCTGTCATTTTACAAAATGTCTTACAGATGTTCAACTGAATGTAGTAGTTAAATACAACATTAAATACTAATACAGTGCTCTTAAACTCTCTAAAGTACAACCCAAATTCCAAAAAAGTTGTAAATGTGTAAAATGTAAATAAATGTAAATAATGCAATGATTTACAAATCTCATACACCCATATGTTATTCACAATAGAACATAGAAAATAGATCAAATGTTTAAACTGAGTAAATGTACCATTTTAAGAAAAGAAAATAAGGTAACTTTGAATTTGATGGCTGCAACATGTCTCAAAAAAGTTGGGATGGAGGCAACAAAAGGCTGGAAAAGTAAGTGTTACAAAAATTTTCATATGCAACATTAAATACTGCTCATAAAGGCATCTCTGTCCTGGGGTATCTCTGATGAGCCCATTCCTGTAACAAAGTTTGATCTGTTCTTTAGTGGTGAAAGGTGTTGGCAGGGAACCGTTATAGGTTTGGATATCTTTTTTTTTCTGGTTGACTAGACAATGAAAGTGTACTCTATCATGTGTGGTCTATTTTATCATTTTTATGGTTTATGGTATAAAAAAGTATAATAAAAGCTATAATTAATCACATTTTTATGGATTTACTATAGAGGGCTTTTAAAGTTTGGTATGAACATGCACAATCCTAACACGGCCTCTCTGGGGTTGAGTTAATTAATTTAATATTTCTTTTTTGGAACTTCAGGTCCAGGATTGGCTGATTCTACTTAGTATTTGAGTTTGGGTTTAGGTTTTTTCAAGCTATCTTCCTGGAACAAATTCTGGATTCTGATTGTCCATCCTTTATCAAATAAACATCAGCCTTGTATTATTGTTTCATATAACTGATGATAATTTATTTTCATTGTAGGGATTTAATAAAGCTAAAATCTAGTCTAGTTATGTATCCAACAAACACACAAGCCACAAATTAAGGTGCCAGGTGACTTTCTTTCCACCTGTAAAAGAATTGCTGATGTTTGGTAATTACAATGTCCCAGTTTACTCTTTCTGTTTGCAGGCTAATCCTGTATGAGCAAATACTGAATGTATAAATATACAGTCAACACCCATTCAAATAGACAATACTGTAGGTTACATTTATTGCATTTATTTATATAAATATAAATATAAATATAAATATATATATATGCTCCTTTTGTTATGTCATTTCTTGTTTCTTTTTTGTAAAGACCTAAATAATCTAATGCCTGATCATGCATACACTTTATTTGTTATTGTTTGCTAAACAATAACAAATACATAGCACTGCTTGCTATTAACAATCTCTTTGGAAATGAAAAAAGTCTGAATAAGACATAAAGCACTCAAATAGCAGCAGTGGTATTGTGACCTAAAGAGACATTTGTCATATTTAATTTGTATTAAATGTCATTTGTAATTGTAATTGTAAAAAAAAAAAAAAAAAAGCACATTTCTCTCACCAGCATATAAGCTATGGTATATATGGAGCAAATAAGTACCACTATTTTTTCAGGGGTAATCATTTATTTTGGTCTATAATGAATACGAAAAGTACATCTGTTGATTGTACAACTTAGTGGGCAGTCTATTTACTCTAAATCATTAATTTGGGGTGACTTGTGGCAATGCAGCACTGAAACAGGATGGAAAATGGAACTGGTAAATCTATTGGAGAATTACTGAATGTTCTCTGTTCCAATGCCATGATTTTGTCTTCATGCATATTATGAGTTTGGAGTTGCAATCCATGGCATTAAACACCGAAATGAGATAAACAAAATATTTTAATTTCACATTTTACATTACATTTACATTTATTCACTTAGCAGACGCTTTTATCCAAAGCGACTTATAAATGAGAAAGATACAAGCAAAGCGATATATCAAGCAGAGAACAATACAAGTAGTGCTACCATACAAGATCCATTAATTGAATTCCAGAAGAAGCAAAGTGCAGAGTAGAGGTGTAAGTGCAATTTTTTTTATTTATTTTTTTTATTTATTTTTTTTTATTATGAGTTGGTTAGGTGTTCATGGAAGAGGTGGGTCTTTAGCTGTTTTTTGAAAATGGTGAGAGATTCTGCGGTCCGGATTGAGATTGGAAGTGCATTCCACCACTGAGGAACAGTTAGTGTGAAGGTTCTGGAAAGGGACCTTGCGCCAGGCTGAGTTGGAACTGCTAAACGTCGGTCGCTAATCGATCGCAGATTGCGAGAGGGAACGTAGGCCTTCAGGAGAGAGTTGAAGTAGGAGGGTGCTGTTCCTGACAAGGTCTTGTAGGTGAGCATCAAGGCCTTGAACT
>NC_071277.1:11127323-11202323 GCF_023375685.1 Ictalurus furcatus | reverse complement strand
ATATTGTATTATTTATACTGCATCAGTTAAAGTTTTTTTTTTTTTTTTTTTGGAAACACTTCTTATTAATCTGATACACAAACACATTTATAATGTATTATACAGCATGCGTAATAATTTATAATGTCCTTCAAAAATTCTGTATACATAGTCATAAATAGTTACAGTTACACTTTGCATAGCGCTTCATAATGGCAGGTTACTTAATGTATTATAGTGCATGTTCAGAAGAACATTATAATGCAATATAACATTATAACCTTGCACTATAACCTTGGAGCTATGCATATTTATCTTGCACAAAATTGGCTCGACTAAAGAACAATATTAAGTCCAGCACCTCTGTCTGGCAGTTTGAGGCACCCACAATATGTCACACTGTAATTTATGTTTTGGGTTGTAAATACACCAAAAACAATTGTTAAATAGTCCATGAAAAGGTTTCATCTTTCAAGCAAACTGCACATGTTTTAACAGGAGAGCACATCAAATTAACAAAAACATTGAAATTATTTTAATAATTCAAAACTCAAAATAGAAAATTAAAAGCATAAAATAAAATAACCTACATTCCATGCACACATTATGATTTCACGTCTTGTGGCTACATTAAATTGTGTGCACAATTAATTGTTGATGGACAGTATAAAATATAAAATGCAAACTAATAAGGTGTGATAGACCAAGCATCAGATCAAATACGTTGCCAAATAATTAGGGTAGAATCCATATTGTTAACTTAAACCAAATGTGCAGTGAATAATAAAATTATTACAACTAGGAGTATTGATACAGTATTATATTGGCAATATACTAGAGTCCTGTTAGATCTTCATTTCAATGCTTGCCATATTCTCATTCATATATCATATTACACACACACACACACACACACACACACACACACACACACACACATATATATATATATATATATATATATATATATATATATATATATATATATATATATATATAATCTTTAGTTTTCATATTTAATTTGACATCATATTACATTTGACAGCAAAGAAAAAGGCTGTTTTCTTCTACAGTCTTCATTTTCTATCCCTGGTTTTTTGGGGGGCCATAAAAGCAAGTGCTTGTGTTGAAAGACGATGGTCTAGATGCTACTGAAAAACCTTGTCTTCAACAGTTCTACTGGCAAACTCAGAGGCAAGAACTACATGCATGTGTCTCTGCATGTATAATCTGAATGGGGCACTCAAGTGATAGAATAAGCAGGTACATAACCCATTTATGAATATGCGTACATTTTCCTGCATAAATATTGGAATTCAGTTGTTCAAGAGGAATATACCCACTAACTTTCTTCATGAAATGACATTATCAATAAAATTACATTATAATAAACAATAACCACTTATGAGGTGTTATGTATTATGCAACACATATTATGAACACTGGATCCATAGCTTGTGTGCATTCACCATGGGTTTCATGTGATCTGTGGCATCAGTGTGTGCTGGTGTGTGGAGAGAAAGAGAAAAAAAGGACAATTTTACTTTCCTTGGCTTTGAGACAGTTCCCTCTGCCTGACTGACCTTGTTGCCATGGTAGACTAACGTGACACTGTTGGAGACTTGGGCTGAGCTGAAAGAGAGAAGACAGACTAAATGAAACTGCATCCATCTTAATGAAACACAATTATTTTCCACTTATTAATCATTGAGAAATCAATATGTCTCTTTTCAGGCAAGTCTTGCCCAAATCATCCAACACTGACTGCCAATGCATCATCCCTACTCTAAGACAGTCATAGGTTCAGTCACCTGTGTCCTTTCCCTGAGTGAGCGGCTGAGATTGAGGGGATGAGTGATGTCCATTCATAGTGCTGGTTGTGTGTGTGTGTGTGTGTGAGAGAGAGAGAGAGAGAGAGAGAGAGATTGTCTATGGTTTAACAAAAACAGTCGGGTAAGGCAGGATTAAGATGGATGGAACCTCATTAAGGCTCCTGATGAACATTTCCCCACAAATCTATTCACTAAACATATTGTATAATAGGATATTATTAAAGTCAGCGTAAGGTTTGAGGTTATTGACTTACAGGAGAAAAATAAAAACAAACAGACAAAAAAACAGAAAATGGATGATCACCTTTTTATTGCATCTCTATGACCTTAATCTGATATTTCAGCCACTTTGCTGTGTAATGAGGAAATGAGATGCAACAGGCAAAAGCAAATGCATGTTTAAGCAAATCATTTATAGACTGGTGAATAACTCATACCCAATTAACCAAGTTATTCGAGAGCATGTTATATTTTTTAATGACTCTGAAGTGAGATTGGATCAGCTGTTATTTATTCCCCTTATTGCTATTCTGTTGCAGATGTAAAAGACCTGGCATGCAAAGCTTTTGGTGCCTTTTCTGTTGGTGGTGTTTGAAAGATTGCCACTGCAGTAATAACTTCAGCGGCTCAAGCCTTTGTTTTCCCTTTCGATAAAGAGAGCGATGTTGGTACGGAAGTGATCTATAGCTGTTCTGTGGTGCTGAGAAGCACACTGTGAATAAGCAAGGCCATGTTTCACATCCAAGAGCTCCATCTTTATGGCAGCACAAGCCTCTGATGAGAATACAATGTTCTACAACTTCTAAACACTTCAGAACTGTGGATGATTTAGACCATGCTGGGATTGAGGAAGGGTAAATGTGTCTGTGTTGGAGCCCCTCCATCAGGATGAGAGTGTGAGGAGTCATTTTTTGTATTATTTGAAAAAAAGAAAAGAAAAAAAAGGTAGAACAAGAAATTTTATGTTTTGCTGATTTCTCTAAAATACATGAACAATCGTGTTTTAAAGTTGTTTGTATTAAAAGTCATTTAAATTAAAGGTGTCAATCCATTTTGACAATAATTTGTAAATATTACTTAAGAAATAGTTTCTGCCATATGATATACACACTGTAAAAAAGGTTATATTAGCAATTGAAAACATCTTGAAAATAGTCCAATTTTATCAACTAGTGCCTATTATAAAATTACAACAACACAAATCTAAAATTATTAAAACTACATATTGCTAGACTTTTTTTTTTTTTTTTACTAATTTCAAGTTTTACATTTTCTTATTCTATTGACAGATACTTTTGTTTCTTTCTTCAAATAAATGCTTAAAATTAGCAACATTATCTTCCATTAGAAAAATATTATTTCAAGGTTGAAATTAATAAAGCAAAGTCAAGAAAAAGGTTTAATAATCGTATATATTTGGTCTATTCTAATCCTATAACGAGAAATACGAGTTGCATTTGACTAGATTCGTAATATTTTCACTTGATAAGTGTCTTTTTTGCAGTGCATCTCTTACTTTATGTATTTTAAAATAAGTCATATTGCTGTGAAATCAAATAGCCTTAGACATCCTTTGCTACGTAGTGAACAGAACATGGGAAAAGAAAAACATCACATGCAGATAGGATGAAAGAAGTACTGATGGAAAACTTTCACATTCATGACTGTGTTGGACATATCCAACCATTTGACTCAGATGTTGTCTGTGCTGTTCCTGGGCTACCGAGTAATGCAGTGGTAAAGTGTTTCAGGAGATTGAAAATTGAAAACAAATTCAAAACTCTCATCCAAAAATGTTTAGCTGCCTAATGACTTTCCATAAGCATCAATTTGAAAAGACATGAAACCCTTGCCATCCCAGTTTGATGATGTTTGAACAGTTTGGTTGCTTTGGTGCAGGAGCGTAGACTGAGCTAGTGAGTAGGATAGCTAACATCATCTCACAGTTGCAAATTCATAACAATTTGCATAATACAAGTCATATTGAAAGAAATTACTGATAAGATTAGGGGGTGAGGTTGCCATTAGAATCAGATTTATAAAGCACATAAATACAATATTATCACAGAGCTGTGTAGATATTTACTGATAAATGCAAATCTATGCAAAAACCTATGTATGTATGTACAGCAGAACCAGAGGAGCTACAGTGTTAGTGCAAATATAAAAGGTGCAGCTATGCAGATGTATATGAGGAGTGCAAAAACTGGTAACCATTAAATAAGAACTGTGCAAAATATGTGGTGTAATGACTACAGAGCCATGAAGCCACAAAAACTTTTTTTTATTATCAAGAAATGACAATGCGTGCACACTATTTACTTTATTCATGCTCTCAATTTGCTATGTTGCAATCTCTAATAAAATTGTGCCCAAAATTTGGTTAATTTGTGCTCTGTTATACATGCCCACAGAGTGCCCTGACAGGTTATTAACAGCAGTGTCCTAACAATAATTACATGATTATATATAAATAATATCATTCATGGATGGTGCCATTCTAACCTCATGCTCAGATCCACCACAAACCTGACTAGCATAAACATCTTCAGTAGCCGCTTTAACCGTAGCTTATCCAAGGAATTTGATTTCACTGTTAGGACCAGTGCTCCGTGGGCGCATTATCTTTTCAGGACAGCACAAATTAACCAAAATATGGCCACAATTTTATTAGTTTGAGAACCCAAAATAGCAAATTGGGAGCATGAATTCTCCACACAAAATAAAATTATATATATTATTTTTGTGGCCTCTCCATTTCAGATAGATATATAACATACAGATAATTCAGATAAAAATTAAGCGTATTTTGTGAAGATGGCAGGTTACTATCTGATGTTTGCAGGTAGAAAGAAGTAACCTGCAGTTCTGTGTGCTTTGCTATGCGTTGACTGTCTTATGAAGTGTATGGAAATGATTCTTTATAATGTCTGAGAGCTTGGCCAGTGTCTCCCTCTCCAAGATCATCATCATCATCATCATCATCTTCATCACTGAGTCCAGATTGGGTCTTAAGACTAAGGCAGCTTTCGGAATGAGCTAAATGAGTTTGTTAGGTTCCCACATACAGCAAAATGACCTCAGCATTCTCAGAAAGGAGAGATGTTTCTATAAGTGCTTTGCTATTTGCACATTTTTTTCTATTTCCAGTGCAGTCAGAGCAAGTAAACACTGTTTTCAGTTTTTACCAGTACAACACCCTATAAGCACTACATAATTATGTTTACTTACTGATTATTTAAAAGAACAGTTGGAGCTGTGTTCATCATTTAGAAATAGCAAGGTAGGGTGCAACTCAGCTAGAAAGGATCATACTAGGACAATATGTTAATGGTGTTAAACAATGGAGGTGTTAAAAATCATCATAGTTTGATTTATTATTAAGAAATGTTAAGGCACATCTTTTTAACTGTTGTGATTTGTGTTGCTGTCCACCTGTATTTACAGCTATCTACATCTTCCTTATCAGGTTGTACTGAGGTTTGTAAGAACAGCCATGCCAGCATCAAAGTGTTATCAGACATAGTCTGCAGGAAGAACGAGGAATAATAAACATTCTCATAGCAACGTTTGCCAGGCCAAAGTGTCGTTGAGAATTACAATGATCTGCACTAAACTGTGTCTCTAAGTCATCTGTGGTAAAGCTAAAATAATGGGTAAGGAAACAATTAATTAGTGCGGCAGGCCATAACAAGTTTATGATCTGTAACCACGGCGACACAAGCATCTTTAAAGGCCCATAAGTGGGCACTTTTTATCAGGGCAGTAATCAGCTGAAGGGTCGCAGGCCCCAGGTATTCGCCACAGCAAACCAGATGAAAGGCTTCTGAGACACGTTTACGGCTTGTGAAAGTGGCAGGGAAGCCAGCCGAGGCCAGCCACAGACAGAAAATGAGGCCATAAAGTTTACAGTTTAAAGAATAAAAAAAAAAACATAGGGAAGCACAAGCCAGTGGATGATCGTCTCCAGACTGTACAGAGAGGGCATGAGGGAAAAAAAAACCTAAACAAAACCGGATGGCAGAGAAGGCGCTCTGATAGACAGGCCACTGCTGTGACTCAGTGGGATGCTAAACTATGTGGCAGCTTAGCACAGATACTGGTGTGCAAATGCCAAAAAAAGATCAACATAGTAAGCCTGGTGCAGTAAGGAAAGGGGAAAAAATGGAAGCTAATACTGTGTCATGCGGTGCGTCAAATAAGTCTTTCTGGAGCCCTGACCTTGCAGGCCAGATGGCCATGTCGGAGGGTTGAACTGTCCTGTGACCTGTTTGATCCTGAAGAGAGAGTCCTCTATGTTGCAACAGACTGGAGGAAGAGCCATCTGGTGCCCTACTTGCATTTGCCTGATTACACAAATACAGCCACAGAAACACAATTTCTCTGGTGTTATGCACCAAATAGACATAGGTTAATGTAAATAGAGTTGAGTAAGCAATGCACATCTCTTCATTTCTTTCACTTGTTTGTGTAGGTGTGTTTATGTGTGTTTGTGTTTGTGTTTGTGTTTGTGTGTGTGTGTGTGTGTGTGTGTGTGTGTGTGTGTGTGTGTGTGAGAGCGAGAGAGAGAGAGAGAGAGAGAGAGATCAGGTTAGCACTTTGCTTGTTATACTAGCTACTGATATTAGGCTGCCTAACTATATATGTAAGCTGCAAATTGGCAGGGCAATACACACCTACAGCTTATTTGTGATAAATATATTACAAAGGACTTTAAATTTACACATAAGTGCTGCATGGTGTGTATATTTAATATAATAGTAATACATTGCCACCTGAATAATGAAATTGAAGCTGTTATGTGCATGCAGTCAGTCCACCTTGTAATATATTTAATATCTGCACTGTAATTTGAGGATCAGATAGGGAATTAAAATAAACACACATCATCACCCCTTGCTGTACTTAAGGCTCAGAGTTAAATGGATGTGAGTGGGGAGGTTGGCAAGCAGTGATGACCTAATCTCAGCTGAACTAACCTGCATTTATTGGGTTAGGAGCAGCAGCAATGTGTCTTGTCACTTTGCTGAGACAAGGCCAATGCAATCTGCTGAATGGAATTAGATTGTCATTGATGTGCCAGGGTGAGTAGCAACAACAGATCGATGGGAAATTACCCACTATGTTGTGTTGTGGTGTGTGTGTGCGTGTGTGTATGTGTCTTAAAAGTGGTGTGAACTTGCAGTAGGGAGAGTGTGTATGAGGAAAGTTGTCTCTCTCACTTGGAGCTATCACTATAGTAACAGAGCAAGAACGGGCGGGGATAAGAAAACACCAATTCCAATAGAACACTAATGGGCCACATCATGCCAATAAAATAAAAAATGGCTCTTTTAGTTCAGTCAATAGAGAGTAAATGAAAATGTAACCTTTCATTAAATGCGGTGCTATGATGTCTCTTGCACTCGTTTGCTATTCTGTTTCAGTCCACTCCTTTTCTCAATTTAACGGTGAATATGTATGTTAATGTCTCCAAGAAGGTCTTGTGATTAGGTTAATGATATAGTTCGTTGAACTTCTCTTTTCTTGTTCAGCAGCATGCCTATACAACCTCCCATAGCTACACATGATTGCTCAAATATATCAAGTAAACTTTACTAATATAAATGGAATGGCATATAAGAAATCCATTATATGGACAGAAGCACATATATTTCATGTCTAGAATAAGATAGACCTGAATTTTTGTGACATAATAATAATAATAATAATAATAATAATAATAATAATAATAATAATGCACTTTTAATAATTATATAAGCCCAATTTATTTGTACTGTGCTGCAAATACGATGGATCAGCTTGGTTAAGAGGATGAATCAGCTTGGTTTATTTTTAACAACCATAGGAAAGTCACATCTTTAACCCAATTAGACTTATACATTAATATCTGCATGTTGTCCTCTCTTCTGTTGACATATGGGGAATATGGAGCTGCCAACCATCACTTGAGAGAGACAGAAAGAGATGTGATAAATGTGCAGGTATCCACTGTGTGAGCCTAAAAGAGAAAAGGCTCAGGGCCCAGTTTCCATTGTGGCCATGTTGCCCTTTTAATTAATTAGCCCTAGCAGGAAGTGCAGCCCATGGGGAAGCGGGTGCAGCCCCGGTGTGTGCTGCCAAGGTGATAATGTCCTGAAGGTGGAAGAATGAGTGAGGCTGGCCTCAGCAAACCCTTATGCAATACACACACTTTTTCTGTACATTGCTAGAGACAGTCCTTCAGCATCTGCATGTGCAAAACAGAGCTCCCTGTCCTTAACTTCACCCTCAAGCAGGACACAGCATGTGGTGCATCAGAATAACAGTCATTCAAGCAGAGTGTAATATTAATAGACAATATATGGATGAATAGAATAGTGTCAAACTGACCTTACCTGTTTACCTGGCCAACCGCACCATTGTCTCATTCTAAATGCCTCCAGGTATGTACATATACACACATCCAGTCTGCAGAATTAAATAACTCATGGATACAATCTGCATTAAAAGTTCAGCTGTGGTGGAAATACTAGATGTGCAGGTGACATGTGACCCTAATTTTTCCTATGTGCATATAAGTGCAAAAATCCATCTTTATTGTAGTTCAGAGGGATAGAGTGAGTGAAAGAGAGAAAAGAGAAAAAAAAACTTATTTTTTTCTTCTTTTTTTTGTTTCAAGTAATGAGTGAGTGCACCTTTTCTGCCCCAGGCCTTCATACACAATTTAGCCAGAAAGCCAGTGCAGATCATGATTTAGCTTTTGACACAGCTGGCCCCTGGGCTATGGCAGACTAATACAGATATCTGACTCTCAGCCCACTGTGGAGCCAGAGGAGAGACAGCACCAGAGCCTTTTATTGACTAAATGATAAAGAGCTTTGTAATGATAAATAACAGTCATTTTATTGTGGAATTCCCAGAAAAGACACACACACACACACACACACACACACACATATATATATATATATATATATATATATATATATATATATATATATATATATATATATATAAACAGTAGATGGTTGCTGGCCTATCTGCACACTTTCCTGCTAAATAGAATTTCTGCACCCATGAAATGTGTTATAATATTTCATGCTGAAGATTAAAAATGTTAATGAGTCTATAGCTTTCTGCCACATCAAACCAACCATCCATCCACATTATTATTATTATTATTATTATTATTATTATTATTATTATTATTATTATTATTATTATTGTTGTTGTTGTTCTTGTTGCTATTAGTAGTAGTAATAGTAGTAGCAGTAGTAGTATTAGTAATAATAGCAGCAGAAGCAACAGCAGCAGCAGTAGTAGTAATGGTAATAATAGCAGCAGCAGCAGTGGTAGTAGTAATAGTAGTACAGACGTAGTAGCCATAGTAGCAGCGGTAGTAGTAGTACCAGCTTTGTAGTAGTAGTAATATGGAGGACCAAATTTGCAGAAATAATAAATAAATAAATAAATAATAGATAGATAGATAGATAGATAGATAGATAGATAGATAGATAGATAGATAGATAGATAGATATAATAATAGGAAAATAAATAAAGGAATAAATAACGATAAATAAATGACTTGATAAATGACTTGATAAAACAAATATAATTAATTTTTAATTAAATTTAATCCTAATTTATTTTTTATATTACTTTTTTCCTTCATTTATTATTTTCTGTATTTATTTTTTATATTTATTTATTCCTGCATGTATTTATTTCCATATTTATTTATTTATACAAGATTACAATATTAATATTTTTAGTTTTCTGTGGGCAACATGCAAATGAGGAGGCGGTCCATGCGTAGCTCCAGTGCATCATTGGTTGAGAGCTCACGTATAAGCATCAGCCTGCACGCTGAAGGGGAAGCAGGGGAACTCTCCGGTACACTATTTCTGGAAAACCGTGGCCGCTACAAAATAATTCAGCATAATGCGTATCAGTTAAAATAACCAATATAAATTATTTCTGCAGGTTTGGTCCTCCATAGTAGTAGTACCAGCTTTAGTTATAGTAATAGCATTAGTAATGGTAGTAGTAGTAGTAGCAATATTAATAGTAGATTCTTCAGCAAAATTAGTAATAGTAGTAGTAGTAGCCTTAGTAGCACTAGTAATAGTAACTGCATCCATAATAGTAGTACTAGTAGCAGTACTAGTAGTAGTAGTAGTAGTAGTAGTAGTAGTAGTAATAGCATTAGTAATAGTAGTAGTAGTAGTAGCCATAGTAGCAGCAGAAGTATTAGTACCAGCTTAAGTAGTACTAATAGCATTAGTAATGGTAGTAGTAGTAGTAGTAGTAGTAGTAGTAGCAGCAGCAGCAATAGTAATAGTAGTTCCTTCAGTAAAGGTAGTAGTAGTATTAGTAGTAGTAGTAGAAGTAGTAGTAGTACCAGCTTAAGTTGTAGTAATAGCATTAGTAATAGTAGTAGTAGCAGTAGTAGTAGCTGTAGTAGCAATAGTAATAGTAACTGCATTAGTAAAAGTTGTAGGCTAGTAGTAGTACTAGCCACAGTAGCAATAGTAATAGTAATAGTAATTTAATTAGTTGTAGTGGTAGTAGTCATAGTAGTAGTAGCCCTAGAAACAATAGTAAATTCAACTGCATTAGTAAAAGTAGTAGTAGTCATAATAGTAGTAGTAATAGTAGTAGCCATAGTAGCAATTAATAGTAATTCCATTAGTAATAGTGGAAGTAGTAGTAATAGTAATAGTAATAGTAATAGTAGTAGCACCAGCTTAAGTTGCAGTAATAACATTAGTAATAGTAGTAGTAGTAGTAGTAGTAGTAGTACCAGCTTAAGTTGTAGTAATAGCATAATAGCGTTAGTAATAGTTTTAGTAGTAGTAGCCGTAGTAGCAACAGTAATAGTAACTGCATTAGTACAAGTAGTAGTAGTAGTAGTGGTAGTAGTAGTAGTAGAAATAAAAAATAGTAACTGCATTAGTAATAGTAGCAGTAGTAGCCGTAGTAGCAATAGTAATAGTACCTGCATTAGTAATAGTAGTACTAGTAGCAGTAGTAGTAGTACCAGCTGGAGTAGTAGTAATAGCATTAGTAATAGTAGTAGTAGTAGCAATAGTAATAGTAACTGCATCCATAATAGTAGTACTAGTAGCAGCAGCAGTAGTAGTAGTAGTACCAGCTGGAGTAGTAGTAATAGCATTAGTAATAGTAGTAGTAGTAGCCATACTACTATTACTACTACTACCACAACTACTAATGAAATTACAATTACTGTTGCTACTATGGCTACTACTACTTTTACTATTGCAGTTACTATTACTATTGCTACTATGGCTACTCATTTAAAATGTGTCTTAACCATAGAATACGCACCTTGCCACGCTACCATGTCAAACGTACATTCATGTCAGCTGCTGCACAGAGTTTTATCGATAACCAGAGTAACTATGATTGGATCACCGTCTGACCCCAAAGAACTTGGTCAGGTGACTGAATGCTTAGAATCAACGTTCTAATACACACTAGATAAGGTAGGACCACTTAAAAGAAAACATAATGTGAGTGACACCCTGGTAACACCCTGGTATAACGATCAGACATTCACCTTAAAACAGATCACTCGAAAATTAGACCATAAACGGCGTCAAACCAAATTGGTAATATTTCAAACAGCTGTCATGAAATCAGAGAAGGAACTCAGAGCTACAGTTCCCAGTAGCCACTGCATTACAGTCACATGACCACCTGCACCTGAATCACATTCCTTTTAATTGAACACTCATGTATATAGCCACAGTTTGCACTGCGCCTTTTGTCTCACGTTAGTCTTTCTTTGCCTTTGTCTCTGTATCCGTGTTTTTGTCCTTTAGTTTATGTTTATCTTTGCCACAGTGTTTTGCCTCTAGAGATAGTGTATTTTGTATGTTGTTTGTTTCTTTATTAAAACTTTGATATTCTGCACTTGTATCCATCTCCACCTTAGAATCATGACAACAGCATGGAAGGAGAGCCTCCTGAACTATAGAAAATCTCTTAGTATTGCTACATCAATCTGTCTCTCCACCCTAATAAGACAACAAAAATAATCTAGACTCTTATTTAATACTGGTCCAAAATTAACTAGGAATAAGACCACAATAGAAACATGCACACAATCATTATATTGCAGCTGTCATATATCAAAGAGGTAACTCTGGACTTCAGTTCCCATCAGCCACTGCACTGTACAACAATATGTCACATGACCAACTGCACCTGAATCACGTTTCTGTTAACGGGCACGCCTATATACAGTGAGGGAAAAAAGTATTTGATCCCCTGCTGATTTTGTACGTTTGCCCACTGACAAAGAAATGATCATTCTATAATTTTAATGGTAGATTTATTTGAACAGTGAGAGACAGAATAACAAAAAAAAAAAATCCAGGAAAACCCATTTCAAAAATGTTATAAATTCATTTGCATTTTAATGAGGGAAATATGTATTTGACCCCTCTGCAAAACATGACTTAGTACTTGGTGGCAAAACCCTTGTTGGCAATCACAGAGGTCAGATGTTTCTTGTAGTTGGCCACCAGGTTTGCACACATCTCAGGAGGGATTTTGTCCCACTCCTCTTTGCAGATCTTCTCCAAGTCATTAAGGTTTGGTGACTATGGTAGTTCTGGGCTGATTCCTCACTGTTCTCATGATCATTGCAACTCCACGAGGTGAGATCTTGCATGGAGCCCCAGGCCGAGGGAGACTGACAGTTCTTTTGTGTTTCTTCCATTTGTGAATAATCGCACCAACTGTTGTCACCTTCTCACCAAGCTGCTTGGCAATGGTCTTGTAGCCCATTCCAGACCTGTGTAGGTCTACAATCTTGTCCCTGACATCCTTGGAGAGCTCTTTTGTCTTGGCCATGGTGGAGAGTTTGGAATCTGATTGATTGATTGCTTCTGTGGACAGGTGTCTTTTATACAGGTAACAAGCTGAGATTAGGAGCACTCCCTTTAAGAGTGTGCTCTTAATCTCAGCTCGTTACCTGTATAAAAGACACCTGGGAGCCAGAAATCTTTCTGATTGAGAGGGGGTCAAATACTTATTTCCCTCGTTAAAATGCAAATCAATTTATAACATTTTTGACATGCGTTTTTCTGGATTTTCTTGTTGTTATTCTGTCTCTTACTGTTCAAATAAATCTACCATTAAAATTATACACTGATCATTTCTTTGTCAGTGGGCAAACGTACAAAATCAGCAGGGGATCAAATACTTTTTTCCCTCACTGTATAGCCATTGTTTGCATTGCTTCCCTGTCTTACGTTTGTCTTAGACTACCGTTGTCCATGTTACTGTGTGTTGGTCCTGTTAGTTTATGTTTAGTCCTTGCCACAGTGTTTTGCATTAGTCATAGTATCTTTTGTGTTTTGTTGGTTTATTTAATAAAAACGTTTAAAATCTGCGATTGCTTCCGCATCTACCTTTGAAACGTGACAGAACGTAAAACCTACAACAGAAGCAGCAGATCGCCATGAAGTACCTGGGCTTCGATCCGCCACCTATGTTCACGGAGAACTATCCCGCGCCACGACAACAGGAGGAGGAGTGCCAAGCTGCGCCACGTAAGCAGTAGATCGCCATGAAGTATCTGGGCTTCGCTCTGCCACCTATGTTCACGGAGAACTATGCCGCACCATGACAACAGGAGGAGGAGTGCCAAGTTGCGCTGCATAAGCAGCAGATCACCATGAAGTACCTGGGCTTCACTGTACCACCTGTGTTCGCGGAGGACTATGCCACGCCACGCCAACAGCAGGAGGAGTCCGGGTACAAGTGGGAGTCTGAGGTCGGGGCATGTACCATCTCCCACCCTCTCTCCCCATAATGGATCTAGTTCAGCAAACGGAGTCAGCAGGGAACAAAAGTCAGCCTCCCTGCTCGTCTGAGGACGCCTCTTTTCAGGTTAGCTGAGGATGCCACTCAGCCTTTCTGTTCAGCTGAGGACGTCGCTCTGCCTTCCTGCTTGGCAGAGGACGCCGCTCTGCCTTCCTGCTCAACTGAGGACGCCGCTCTGCCTTCCTGCTCGGCTGAGGTCGTCGCCCTGCCATCCTGCTTCGCTGAGGACGTCGCTCTGCCTTCCTGCTCAGCTGAGGACATCGCTCCGCCTTCCTGCTTGGCTGAGGAAGTCGCTCTGCCTACCTGCTCGGCTGAGGACTTCGCTCCACTTTCCTGCTCAGCTGAGGACGTCGCTCTGCCTTCCTGCTAGGCTGAGGACATCGCTCTGCCTCCATGTTCCGCTGAAGACGTTGTTCCTCTTCTTTGCTGCGTGCCGTATGTCACTCCCCCTTCCTGCTCCACGGAGGGCATTGTTCCCCCCTCATGCTCCACGGAGAGCATCGTTCCTCCCTTTGGCCTCGCGGAGAACCTCGCTCCCCTCCCTGGCCTCGCAGAGAACCTCGCTCCCTTCTATGACCTCGCGGAAATCTTGGAGTTTCCCTCGGCCTCGTGGAGAACATCGCTCCCCTCTCCTGTCCTGCGGAGGAAGTTGTCCCGCTGTCCTGCCACACAGACATCGCTCTGAGCTCCAGCCCTGCTGAGGACGTCACTCTGAGCTCCAGGCCCACTGAGGATGTCGCTCTGCTTACCTGTTCTGCTGAGGATGTCGCTCTGCTTACCTGTTCCGCTGAGGATGTCGCTCTGCTTACCTGTTACACTGAGGATGTTGCATTGCTTTCTTGCTCCGCTGAGGACGCCGCTCAGTCTCCTAGTTCTGCTGGGGACATTTTGCCCAAGAGGCCAGGACCACCAGATGGAGGGAGTGCATTTTTAGGCGCTCCGGGAGAAGCGCCCTTGGGGGGGTTCTGTCATATATCAAGGAGGTAACTCTGGACTTCAGTTCCCATCAGCCACTGCACTGTACTACAATATGTCACATGACCACCTGCACCCGAATCACATTTTTGTTAATGAGCACGCCTATATATAGCCATTGTTTGCACTGCTACCCTGTCTTACGTTTGTCTTAGACTACCATTGTCCATGTTACCGTGTTTTGGTCCTGTTAGTTCATGTTTACTCCTTGCCACAGTGTTTTGCAGTAGTCATAGTACCTTTTGTGTTTTGTTGGTTTATTTAATAAAAACATTTAAAATCTGCGATTGATGATTTCTGTCCTGTCTCTGCCCCTGTATTTTCATTGGTTGGTTCCCATATGCATCATTGTTCTCAGCTGTCTTGTGTTTCACCCCAGATTATGTTTTTTATTTAAACCCCTCATGTAGCTTGTACGTCGTGAAGTATTACATGAATTTCCATATGCCAAGCGTTTGTTTCTCGGTTCATGTGTTATTGTTTTGATCTTGTTCTCGCCCTCGTTCTCAATTCCTGGTTTGCCTAGTTTGTGCCTGTTTGCCAATCGCCTGACCCATTGCCTGTTTTTTGACCACGCTATTGTCTCATAATTTGGATTTGTCTGCCTGCTTTTCTTTAATAAAAGCTCTTATCTGCACTTGCATCCGTCCTAACCTAAATTACGTTCAATTATGTGACAGAATACTTCACCTCATCATGGATGCAGCAGGAAGACAGAGCAGATGTCACTCTAGGGAAACCAAGCAAACTGTCCCAGCTTTGGATTTGATCTAGTTTCCCCAGTGGACTGGCATAGATCTCCCGGATCCGTATGATGGGTTTTTTTGGCTATCCTGAATATTTTCTTGTTGACTGCCAGTTCTATTTTGCGAGCCTAGCAGACCCCAAGCCCGATGAGAAGCAGTGGACAAAGTTCATGTTGTCCCAGTTATTCGGCCCAGCCTGCCAGTGGGCGCAGCTTGTTTAGTGGCCAGAATCTAAGGCAGACCTGGAACATCTTTTGGGATGCATCAGCCTGGCAGATAAACCTGCCCTGCTGTTCACCACCTATTATATGGAGGCAAATAGGGTGACCCCCACAGCAGAGCTCCAGTCAGTTCCTACCTTGTTGTATACACAGCAACACAGAGACTGAACCACAAGCTTGGCTGGCTTTGTTGTCATTCTTAGTAGCCATTGTGCAGTTAAATTCTGTATTTTATAACACTGCAGCTGCCTACATGTGCAAGAGGCAAGCTATGATTAGAGCAATTGGCAACAAATCTCATTTCAAGTGGCATAAGCCCTATATGGAACGCCGGTTTTGCGTTAGAACAAAAGAGAGCGGACAGCGAACAATGAAACCGAGGGGAAATGAGTGAGACGCACGTGGCGAGGTTTCTTGAGCCATAAGCCATTTAAGCAGCCCACATTAAGAGCAGCAATAAACAGCCTACATTAAAAAGAAACAATATTCCTTATTGTTTTGTTTCATAACAAGTGTATGGCTACTTACGTGACCTATGCGTCTGTTTTTACCATGGTGAATCGTGTATGTTTTCACTGCAATGTGCCAGTGTACTAATGTTACAAATAAAGTGAATTATTTGAATTAGTATTGAGTTTGATTAAGTACACACTAGAGTACATGCTAGCCTCGATTATCCATATTTATAAAGAAAAAACATGACAAGGAAAATAGAATGATTAGAAAGTAATAAACCCAATGTTTTTAAAAGATGTCCTTGCTTTTCCTCACCATCATGCTCATTGTTGTGCCTGCCGGTGACTAGCAACCAACTTCCTGTTTACACTTGTATGCGCATGTCCAGTGTGCATGAATTCTCATGTGACATGCGTTTTCGGTAGTGTAGTGTGGACGGTGATAGTTTCTGAAACGCAGCGGAAACACCAGTGTGGATGAGGATCGTTTTTGTTTTAAAACACCATTTTCAAACGAAAACGCACTAGTGTAAATGTGGCCTTTGTCTTTTATAATCCGCTACACCTACTTTAAAAAGGAGCAGGCTATTTGTTGGTACATCAAATAGTGAAGGCTGCAGCAGGGGGTAGAGCTTTCTTTTACAAAGGCCCACAGTTGTGGAACAGCCTTCCAATTAGTGCTCAGGACTCAAGCTCAGTGTTCAAGTCTAAGCTGAAAACATATTTGTTTAGTCAAGTCTTTTGTAAATAGTTTTTTTCATAGGTAAAGGAGTAGCTCTAGAGGGCTCCTGGGCATAGAGTGTTGGGGTGGACTGGGATGTTTGGATGCTGTCACTCCCTCGCTCTCACACGTTCACTCAGCTTTGTTGATGGTGGAGTGGCTGTACGCCTTATGTCTCGGGGGCGCCCTCATGTCTGTGTTACCTTCTGGCTCTGCTGCCATAGCTAGTCTTGCCGGAGTTGCTGCTTGCACTCACACAAAGTACATTGTCCATTGTGGGACAATAAGTATTACTAATAATCTCTCCCTCTCTGTCAAGCTACACATGTTACTCCTGAGATACCAGTGATCCTGACCCCTTCTGCGCTCCAGACCTGCCTGATTCATCCTGATGCCCTATGTTGGGTAGAAGTTCTCAGGGCAGTGGTGGCTCAACGTTTAAGGCTCTGGATTAGTTATCAGAAAGTCGGGGGCTCAATCCCTCTCTGCTCCAGGGGTGCCATATCATGGCTGACCCTGTTCTCTGACCCCAACTTCAAAACAAGCTGGGATATGCAAAGAAAAGAATTTCACTGTGTTGTAATGTATATGTGACAAATAAATGCTTTTTCTTCTTCATCATCAATTGGAAGTCACTTTCTGCTGCGGAGGATGGCCCCACATGGTTCAGCCTAAAGATCATTGAGATTACTGAGGATGGCACCACTTAAAAACTATGAAGATGGCTTTGGACCTCAATTCATGTGAAGTTATGCTTTGATAGCTTTAGGACTGCAATTGCCACAAACAGTCTTGCACTCAGGTCTCCAACATTGAACAGTGGATAAGTTCAACAAAACAGGTTTCCTGTAAAAACTGTAATGAATCTCCTGATTACACAATTGCACAATTTGACCATTAGTATTAGTATTAGTAATAGTAGTACATTTATAGAAGGCATTTATGCACTATCTGGTGTCACCCAGATGAGGATGGGTTCCCTTTTGAGTCTGGTTCCTCTCAAGGTTTCTTCCTCATTTCATCTCAGGTAGTTTTTCCTTGCCACCATCACCTCTGGTTTTCTCATTAGGGATCAATTCATACATTTCAAATCTATATCCTGAATTTATATATTTCTGTAAAGCTGATTTGGGACAATGCACATTGTTAAAAGCACTATACAAATTAAACTGAATTGAATTGAATTGAAAAGTTGTAGTAATGCCATTACTAATATTAGTAGTGGTAGCAATAGTAGCAATAATATCTGCATTAGTAGTAGTAGTAGTAGTAGTAGTAGTAGTAGTAGCCATAGTAGCAATAGTAATAGCATTAATAATAGTCAAAAGAGGAAAGGGATGAAATACACACATATCAGGATTAATGCAGAGATCCAAAGGCTTTAACAAGAAAATGGATTAAAATAGTTAGAGAATAATAGCATTATTATTTGTGAAAACACTTTGCTCTGCATTTACAGGCTATACAATCATAACCTTATTATATATGTGATTATTTAAAATATAAATCAGTGTATAGAAAGTGGAACTTGAGTTGAATGCATGTTTATGGAGTGAAATGGTAAAAGGTTGCATAACAAAATAGAACAGGATGGATCACATTTTTATGCACATGAGTTGTAGGTTACACTTAAACAATTCAGTCAGTGTATTTAGTTAGCAGTTGGGTGAAGAAACCTTTTATGAATATCTACAATACTGTGTTCACCAATGTCACCAATTTCTGGCCATGGAAATAGCAACAAATCAAAACCACGAAAAATGTGCTTATACCAAACTAAATTAGAAATACACAGCCATATTTATAGCAAATTATTTTAGTGCCTGCACAAAACATAAGAATCATCTCTGCAGTACACATCACATCTCAATGCCTATACAGAATAATATGAGCATGTTTATAATTAAACATACGTATCTATAGATGTAGCAAACAGCAAGGCTACATAGTAGAAACTAAGCTGTACTTTTTCATATAGTTTCAGTGGTAATAATAAAGACTATTGTGTGCTCATCCCATTACTCCCGATCACAATATGCTCACACTGAACATATGTTAAACACATTAGTTTTGTTGGACAATACAGTTGTAGAAGAGTCATAATGTATATCCCAACTATCCAGTGTCACCCAGAAGAGGACAGCTTCCCAGTTGTCTCTTAAGGTGTCATCTCAGGGAGCTTCTTCTGGCCACTGTTGCTGGCTTAATAATTAGGGATCAAAATCTAAATCTACCTCTGTATTTTGAGGAAAGCTATTTTGTGGCTATTGTCTATTGCTAAAAAAGCTGCACAAAAAAGTTTAATTTAATTGTATATTCATCATATACATTTGCAGCATTAGGCAGACACCCTCATCCAGAGTGAGTTACAGTGAGTTACAGAAGTGCTTTGTAGTCTCCATAAAATCAATTCTTTACCTTGTATTGTGCATTTCTTACCTGATTTGTACTCTTTAGCTTCAGCATCAAGCCATTTAAATGTGGTCTACTTGCAGAAACTGTACCTGAGCCATCTTAAAACTAAAAAAGTGCAAATCTCCACTTCCTGCATGTCTTCTCAGCATCTCCTCTTTTGCAAAGAACACCCACCCACACACATACTCCTGTAATTTGGACTGAGGAGAACTACTCTTAAACTGTTGACATTTACATCATATCCAATGACAGTGTTATTATTCACAGGCTGTCTGTACTGATATGACTAGTGAGAAGTCAGTCTCCTTTACAGTACATTTCCTCTAATGACTAATTGATCCTAATCGTAATGGCAAAAGATAAAGATCTATTTATATAGCTGAAACTCTAATGACTGTGATACACCTGGAATGACACCAATTCCAGAACTCTCACTGTGAAACCAGCAGGCTCGCACTTGTCTAAACTGGGCTGTACAATTATATCACAGTGATAAAATACAACATTTCAAAAGACATTTCAACAAGTTTCAAAAGGTATATAAGAATTGAGGCCAAAAAGGATCTCAGACCATGAGGCCAGAAAAAAAAATATTCTAAATGAAAATATATACATTTCTAGTTTTGTGTTTAAGTTTCGTGTTTAAGTGTGTGTGTGTGTGTGTGTGTTTGTGTGTGTGTGTGTGTGTGTGTGTGTGTGTGTGTGTGTGTGTGTGTGTGTGTGTGTGTATTCATATGGTTTACAAATGTTCGAATGAATAGGTTGAAATCAGAGAAATATTTTAATAGATCCACATTAATTATTGACTATTCTAATTAAATAAGGATAATGTGCCTGCACAAGCACTTCTAAATAAACTTTTCACTATAATCTTTAATGAGGAGAGCCGTTAATGTCTTTATACGCTCTAAAACAAATTTCCACATAATTGTACTTGAGACTTTTTGACCCTTTTTACATATTAAATTCACTTTTCAAGGTGCCTTTTGAAGGTGGTATTAGTGAATAATGAGTTTGAAAATAAGCTGGTTAATTGACTCTTGGTAAATTAAAATTTGCCATAATGACATATGCATTTTCTTGCCTTTTTAAAGTGAAACATTCTGTATAATAAAGTTATTAATCTTAGCCATATAGTAATTATCTCTGCAATTTTGGTGTAATTCCACATTCATCAGGGACACTCGCACATAAAGAGTAGTCCAGCATGATTAGCCAGAGCACAGTATTGGCCTTTTCATACTGTCTCTCTGTTACACAGCTGCTCTGCGATGCTCCAGTCCCCACACCAAATGCCTGTAAACTCGCTAACAGGATAATGCTGGTTTAATTACCCTTGGTCAGCCCACTTACGAAGCCATCAGTGCTGCAGTCAATATCCCAGTAGATCCATTCGTTCTTATGCTGATGGTTAGCATGGGAGCTATTGCTGCATGCTTTAGCCTAATTGATATCTGTACTTAGGAGAGGACCATGGGGAGATGAATGGAGTTCAATGAAGCAGTTTACAGTATGAAAAACTATTCCTTAGGTTACAGCTCACTCATACTCAGCATAGTTTAGCTGTAGAATTGGTCCAAATAAAGATTAAACTATTTAGTATTTTAAAATTTACATTAAAATCCAATAAAGAAACAAAATGAGTAACCCTCTATTAGTATATTCACAGTTTTGCAATGTTTCTGTTTTCTTATTTAACTGATGAGTCAGGCGAAGTGATGAACTGAATTTGCTCTGGTTTTAGAAATCTGTACAGTCATTAAATAAAGCTCAGTGAAAAACAGTATAGGATGGGTAAATGATATAAAATAAAAACTGTATTATTTTCAAAATTCCATATTTAGCCACTCATTTATTATTCAGTTATTTATCTTAAAGCATGTTATTCAGAAACAAATATGAATTCTGTAACTGCAGTGAAACCAACAGAAAATATATGTCGATATTAGAGTGAAGAATGAAGGTCTGGACAGGTCCTGTGAGTTTGAGAGGTTAAACATTGCTATCTAAAGGCTGTGTTCATAGTTGGTGACTTTCATTCAAAGATACATTAATATCTATCCAAGGAATATTCTCAGTATTTAGACTCTCGCAATGCGAGTTATTAAGTTGATTTACTGGAACGCCAATTCAGATTATTAAAATGATCTGAAGTTGCCAGATATTTCTTGAGTAGAAGTGTTTGAGACAGTGTTTTTCAATAATGCCTAGACTACTGCCATTAAGCATCCGGTGATAGAAACTATTTTGATTTACCTAGTTAATAAAATGGCAAACTTTTTGGTTATTTTATGTGTTCTACTGAAAACATGCCCATGGTTTGAAGGATCGTCAAGTAAGTGTTGTTCATAAGCAATTCAGCAATGACTTCTATATCATAATGCCTCTGTTTTCTGCAAACTCCTCCCCATGTACACTATTCCCATGCACTTATGAGGTCTGAATACTGATGTGCACAATGTCAGTATTAAATCCTCACTATGTGTGCTTAACTCAACTCTGATTATGGCCCATTACACTTCAGCCCTGCTCATTAGACTATCAGCTTTATTGTTATTAAACACAATTATATTTTTGGATACCTTTTCTTTAAGATAAATAACAAGCTCATTATTTTTCTTTACATCACAAGCAATCCTAGAGATATTCATACATTAAACCTTAATGAAATGGACATAAGTAACATGATTATAATTTGTATCATTATCAGTGTTTAATCATATACTACATTTAATTTCTTATCTTGATCTTTAACTGTAAAGGCTTTTTTTTGGGGGGGGGGGGGGGGGGTACTTATTCTGCATGATAGACTGGAATTTCCAAAGACAGACGAGAAAAGAAGAATAAGAAAATCTTTGTAATGCAGCTTCAAACAATCTGCTAAAAACTGCAGTGAAAAAGAAATGTAAAAAGATATATTGATTACTTAACGTAGGTTTTTAGGTCTCTTTATGCTTTATCCAGATATGTCATTTTCTGTCAAAAATTAATCAGCATGGACTATGCACCAGGTCTGCTAGGCAACTATTAATTTAATAAAGAATTTTCTCCTGTTTCCATATATTTAGGACTCATTTGTTTTAGTGACATGTTGAATCTTGTATTTTAATTTTACTATGAGTAACTTTAGGAGTAAAAATATCTAATTGATATGTGGTGACACTGTAACACTATGTTGTGTAATAATATTGTACCCATATAAAAAAAAACACACACAGTGAATATAAATATGAATATGCATATGGAATAATAATTTGCAGTAATATTACAAACAAAGGTACACATTTATTTATATAGTTCAGATTCCCTGTGGGTCATATCATACATTATACACCTCCAGGCTCGCCAATTTGTCACAAGTTTGAGGTCCAAACAGGCAGAAATGGCTTCCAATTTCCACAGAGTGCAGGCAGGCCATTTATTTTGCTGTCAAGATGAAGAAGAGCCCAAAATCGCAGTCAATAGTCATGTGAAATGTGTGATATGACCATTTTGAGACTGATTAACAGTTAGACAGGAAGCTGAAAGCCTGGGTGGTCACCAGGTTTTACAGTTTCTATGCTGTAATTTCGTATCTTTTTTAAGGTAGTGAGTAAAGTCTGAATCAAAAGCATAGTTTAGTGTTTTGTGGGGCTGTTAATTATAATAGAATGATATATTTTAACAATTAATAATATAATTATTAAGCCCATTGTCATAGTCAAATTTTTAACCTTTTCCCTCAAAATTTCATTAACCTTAAATTCAACACAAAAATCAGGCTAACCTTTCACCACATGTGAGATAATCCTAAATCTTTACAAAGGGATCTATGGAGCTGTTGCACATAATAATCTTTAAAAATGGGCATTGGTTAAAAATTTAGTTTCACCAGATATCAGTCCCAACTGAAATAAAACACAGAACACAAAGACCTAACAACAGCTTAACAAAGTTATATCAGTCTACATTTTACCAACTCCATATCACACACAAATGTGATCAAACATGTAGCTGGAATATAAAGCTTAAGCTTAATATATAATACTTAGCTTAATACATTTTAATTGCATATTTCTTTTCTTAAGTTACATGAATGTAAATGATTGCAACATGCAATGTTTATATATTGCAACAAACATCAGTCATGAAGTAGGACAATGTAACAAATAGTTGCATACAGTCATTACATAGTCTGGTAATTATTGTGTGAATCTGAAGAATATACAGTATATATAAAATAATAATAAACTGTAGCTCAAAGTGATATTCTGAATTTGCAAAAGTGTTGAATATTTGCTCACATGATCATATGTTCAATGTGACAAAAGCATAAAGTTTTACATACCAAAAAAATTATATTCAGATGTTTAGTTAATTTGGGACAGATCCATGAGTGAATTTGAAAGTGTAGATTATGTTCACAAAAGCATAACATATACTCTGAGTCAATCATGTCCCTGGCTATGCAACTGCTCGATGTATTTATGCATTTGTAAACCACTAAAAAGGATGGAAAAAAGCTTGTGTTTTGTTTCAAATTTTCTTTCCTCCCTTAAGGCTAATTGGAAACAGTCAGAACAAGCGGAGTTGAGCAGACGCAGGCTATGGGGAAAAGGGGGTTTAGATGCTGATCATTTTCATGCCCCTCAGTAAGCTAGACAGTCAGTATGTCTTCTGTGTTTAGCTGCTTGCCATCGGTTGACTTTCTTAAATGGTATTTTGTTCGGTTCTGTTTTCATTTTAAGTATGCAAAGGGCATGCCTAATTTGTGTTCCCACTCAAATTGAAACAGTTAAAAGAACTAGTCATTCAATTTGCTTTATTTCTCTGAGGCAGATTCATCAGTTTTTTTAAAAAAAAAAAAAAAGATTTAAGGATGCCTCAGAGCAAGTAAACTTTGTGTGGCTAGAAGGGCTGCTAAAAGAAATCCTTAACACAGTTTATGTTAGCACCATCTATTCACAGAATATAATCACTAGCATAAATGACACATTTATCAAGTGTAATGTGACTGTTTTGAATCACATTAACCTAAATCAGATTAGTACAGCTGCTGTCAGTATGCTTTGCATGCAAGATAATTGTATTTACCCCTATATGTGTCTTAATCCAAAAAGCAAGGTTGCCATATCTTAAAATCTGAATTTTATGTCTTTAAATTGTAAACTTCAAGTAAATATTGAACTTACTTGAATGACAGTTCAGAGTTTGTGACACAGTAGAGATGAAAAGCATGCAGACTGATGGACCCTGAGCTACTGTCTGATAGCACTGATTAGTGTTCTTACCCCGCCATCTGCTGGTGCTACAGGTCTCTCTTTATTACCCTCCTTCCTTTGTCCCTTCATCCTGTTTTTCAGCCTCTCTCATTTCTCATTTTTCTCTCAGATGCTATCATCTCACTCTCTCTACATTGTCCTGTGTCATCTCTCTGAACTGCACAGTGAAGAGAGAAAAAGAGAGAAATTGAGGGAGATGGAGTCGTCAAAAAAATAAGCATGGTTTTTGAAAAGGATTTTAATTGAGGCATTCGTTATGTTTGAAAAGGTGAGTCCCTTAGGGCCGGCAGCAGGAAACGTGACCCATTTCATAGACTTAGACATTAATAAAGAATGGCATCTTTTGACTTTAGCTTTCAGACCGCAACCTTAAAAGGGCTAAATATAGGAACAGACATGGTAATTCCCTCCACCTTGGGGGATGAGACTCAGGATGGGAGAGTGCAGAAATGTGAAGGCCTGCAATTGTCAGTACAGGAAGACCCACACACACACACACACACACATACACACACACACACACACACACACACACACACACACACACACACACACACACACACACACACACACACACACACAGCACAGCACAACACACACAGCAGCTCTTGTAATAGCAAGACATAGCATTAATAATACACAGAGCTCTTATAACTAATTGGAGACATCAGGTCTGTGTCTCTTAGCTAACACAAAGTAGATCTGTTTTTGTAGGCTTGCATGAGAACGAGCCACACAGGCTCCTTATTTTTATGTTCCTTCTGTTATGTTTAACCTTGTATTTTATTGTTCAGATTGGTTGAATATGATGTCAGGCACTTTTATTATTTCCTATATGAATTGGGGATGTTCAGATGCCCAACTTTTGTTAAATACCATGTTAAATACATCTGCAGAATTGCTGCTGTCAGTAAATAATCATGTCACCACCTCATATCCTCTATAATAATTTCTCATTCAGTACACTAAAGGTACATACTGTATATTTCCCAGTTGCCTCTCTAATTTTGAGATAATTTATGTTAAGAATGACTTTTTATTATTATTATTTATCTTACATGGATGCTCTTTGTGTGTGTCAATGTTAACTCATGAAGAGGAGGCAATTTATGATTCTCAAAGGTCCATTGGAGAGGAACTTTTGTACAAACAGTTCCATTACCAAGATCCCTTATGTCTGGTGGTATACATGGAATGTTATAATCTTTCAGGGATGGGACAAATAAGACATTCAGAAACAGATATTTAGAGACGACATACATCGGTATTTTGTCTGGTCTTGCTTGTTGGACTCCTTAAATTATTATCATTTGTTATGGAGAAGGGTATATGCTGGTTTCTTGAAAAAGTTAAATTATGTAGTACTTACAAGGCTTTCACAGAAAATCTCTGTGCCTGTAGCAGAATGGCTGGTCAAGATGGCTTTCAGAATGAGAAACGAAATGGCTTGACAGGATTCTTGAACTTCACTCAATGTCTAAAAATAATTTGATGTTGCATTCATTGCCCGCTACAGCATGCTTCTCCTTCCACATAACATCTGAGCCTTTGAAATAGTCTGTTATCAGGACCATTAAAATGAAGCTATTGTGAGGAGAGAGCTATCAGTATGATGTCCATGGGTGCAGCGCATAGTGTTTGTAGGGTTACATTTAAAGAATAATTATACTATAAGGATACCAGTCCATCAAAACCATAGGTGGGTCTTCCCCAAACTGTTACCACAAAGTTGAAAGCACACAATGGTCTAGAATGTCTTTGTATGCTGTAGCTTTAAGATTGCCCGTCAGTTCAACTATGAGGCCCAAACCTGTTCCAGCATGACAATGCCCCTGCTTTCAAAGTGAGATCTATGAAGACATGGTTTGCCATGGTTAATGTGGAAGCACTCCAGCGGCCTGCACAAAGCCCTGACCTCAACCCCACTTTGGGTTGAATTGGAATACCACTGTGAACCAAGCCTTCTCGTTCGACATCAGTGCCCAACCTCACTAAAGCTGTGTGGCTGACTGTGCAGAAATTCCCACAGCCAAACTCCAAAATCTAGTGGAAAGCCTTCCCAGAAGAATGGAGGTTGTTATTGCAGCAAAGGGGGGTACAATGAAATTAAATGAAAAGGAAAATGTACAACATCGGAATGGGACATTATACAAGCACATATGGGTATGATGGTCAGCTGTCCACATACGTTCGGCCATATAGTGTATAACAGACAAAAATTTATTTCAACATAATCTGCATAAGAACAGAAGAAGGCGAGAATAATAAATCATTCAGAGAATAATAATTTGCCTAATTTCAGCTAACTTGGTACTATAATAGCCTAATGCTTGCTAGTGCTTGGGTTTTAAATATAATGCTATGTGACAAAATACTTAACCTAACATTAACTAGCTTGTTAGTGAACTTAGCTAGCCAAATCACTGGCAACTGATGGGAACATAACCTAAACTAATACTTAACTGCAACATTATCGCAGTGCTGTTGCCAGGTTTGAATCTGATCCCTAATGGCAGCACTACAAAATCACTGACTATTTGGGGCACAGCCATATTTTAGTGTCGTCCAGATTCTCCATAGACAAATTTTATTCCCTGTATATTTCACAATATCATTACCCATAATGCACCCTAAATCCAAAGTCAGAATGGAGACTAAAGTGATCAAATTCATATAAATGTAAATAAAAAATTGCTGCCCCCTATACAGTGCTCTATATAGAACAATGTTAGTAAATATTGAGCAAGTGAGGGAGGGAGCAATTTTACATAGTGTGGTTAGCTAAAAAAGGATGTGCTCATTTTGTTACAAATATTCAGTAATATTACTGTATGTGTGGCCAATCTTATCTTCACTCAAGTGCAAATAGAATTGAAAAAAAGGGGGTTTAAGCAGTTTTATGTCATTAAATTTCATCCTCTTTGACAAACTTTCTTATGTAATTGTCATCATTGTCTGAAAACATCCAGAGAAGCTGATGAACTAAAAATTTATGAACTAAAAAATCATGCATATGATATGATTATTGTATACTATTCCTAAAAGAGGAAGATTACAAACAGTATGTGTCTGATGTGGATGCATTTACAAATCATGCAACAGATGTAGCTGTTGCTCATAAATGCAGGCATCAAGTTTTAAATAAACTGGTATATTAATGGTAATGCAAACCAGGTTAATGTGCTATGTAACATGTCCCTAAAAAATCTAAGCACATAAGGAAAAATGTGGAAAACTGTATTAGTTTCTTAGCACATTTTCTTTTACAGTGTATCTTTTGACCTGTACTAATTAGCTCATATCTGATAATATATTCAGAGAACAGAATGCGCTTGATACTGTATGTATAGGCACTTGTGTGTGTTTGCGTGTGCAAGTAGATGCATATGCCTCTAACTATACATGTATTCGTGTGTGTGTGTGTGTGTGTGTGTGTGTGTGTGTGTGTGTGAATGTGACTACATGCTCCTGTGTGTGTGTCTGGTAAGTGACCACGTTAGATTGAGGTGTGATCTGTTATTTGGACAGCATTGCTGCGGAGATTTCTCCTGAGGCTCAGTCATTTCTCTCTGTCTCACATTTAAGTCCTTATAGCACTGAAGCCTTTAAATCACTGGAAATGCATCACATAAGGAAAGCATACTTCCTCTCTGGAGCACCCACTAGTCAAAACACAACACCTTTTAGCATTCTATTTAAATATTGTGCTCTTATTAAAATCTAAATACTTGGTTTAATAAGTATATCACAATATGGATGACCACGTGAAATATTGTATATGGAAATGTTTGATGATTTATATTAAATATTTTTTTGTCTGTGTATATTTTAACATATAAGTTCCCTCTTTTACAAGATTACACTGTTATTTTTATAAATTTCCATTAACCCAAATAAACATAATGTAATAAACTCTCTCTCTCTCTCTCTCTCTCTCTCTCTCTCACACACACACACACACACACACACTCGCACACACACACACACTCACACACACACACACGCACACACAGAAAACAAATGAGGACACCACTAAACATTTCCGTCTGTTCCTTGTTTCTAACTTATCTAATCGGGATCCATCATGTTTGAGTGACATTCAGTGAGCTGCTGCTTCCCAGGGAGCTTAGAGAGCTGAATAAAACAGTAGGACAGCTCTTCATATAGGAATTTTTATATTCATGCTCCCCGTGGTGCAGGGCCAACACCTCTTGTGCCTTCCTCTTGTACTCACTTCTATGAGTCTTTCAACTCTAATACACCAAGTATAAATATATTATAATCTCATCGCCTGTCCATTTATACAGGTGTCAACCACGGACATGATTTCCAGCAAGCACAGGTTCTCCTTATGCAGCCGCTCGAAGTCGCAACATTATTATCAGAGCAAAATGTATTCACAATAGCAGAAGCCTGAGTGCCTTCTGGGCTTTGTAATATAATACCGACTGCTTTATCAAATTTAACAGTTTATTGGAAACAGCTTGTACACATGATTTAAGAATGACGAAGGGAGGCAGGACCTGAGGACCGCTCTCTCTCTTCCTCTCTCTCTCTCTCTTTCTGTTGCTTCCTACTTCTTCCCCTCTTAGCCTTTCTTGTTCTCCTTCACTTTCTTTCCATTTTTCTACTGTCTTTAGACAAATGCTTGTTTTTTAAAGCATAAACTCATAAAGAAGTGTGGAATGACAGATGCAGTGCCTGGAGAAAGGTTATGCAGAGGTTCTTCAAGGGTTCAAAGTAGTAGACATACTCCTCATGTCTGTGTGGGTTTCTGCCAGGTTCACCGTTTTCCGTCCACCTCCCAAAAACATACCAGTAGGTGCATTGGCTACTCTAAATTGCCCCTAGATGTGAATGAGTGTGTGAATGTGTGTGCCTGGTGTCCTTTGATGATCTGGTATCACATCCAGGGTGTATTCCTTTCTCGTGCCAAGTCTTCCTGTGATAGGCTTTAGATGGAGGGTTCTCAGTAGACTCATTCTATGCAGACATTCAACTTGGATATGACTGGATGGCAACTGCAGTGGATAGTGTTGCCTCACCACAGCTTCAAGGTCCACGATTTGATCTGAGCTCGGGTTACTGTCTGAGTTTCACATGTCTTCCCTGTGTATGTGTGGGTCTCCTCCAGGTTCTCAAGTTTCCTCACACTTCCCACTTCCCCAGTGGATTCAGATCACTAAATTGCCCCTAGGTGTGAATGAATTTGTGAATGTGTGTGTGTGCAGGGTGTTCTGCGATGGACTGGTGTCCCATCCAGGGTGTATTCCCCCCTCATGCCCAGTGTTCCCAGGATAGGCTTAGAATCCATCCAAATAGATGAGCGATAAGATTCTCTGTTAGGAAAAATGATCACATATCATTAATTATTTCGAAAAAATATAGGAACTGCAGAAATAATATCAAAGACACTCCAGTACTAAGCACAAGTATGATCAGGGACAACATACATATTGCAGATTGTAGGGATTTAAATCATTGGTGATTTATTTCATTAATCCCTTGTTATGCAGATTGAGTTTTCAGAAAATAAAAATTTCTCTCAGCAACAATCCTGATGTCACAAACAGCATCTTTAAGCATTCCCATGTGTCTTATGCTTCCTTAGATATCCTGTTCATCCTGGTATACTTTGTGCTTAGGAGACCTCACACTGGCAGGGATGTTCCTGAACCCAATACGCAATGTAGGGAGCAGCCTTAGGTGTTGGCTCCTAAAGAGCAGTGTGACAGACTTTTTTTCCCCCACTGAGAGAGGCAAGATGGCAAAAAAGAAGCCTGCTCTTTGCATTCTACCTTTGTGGCTTTTTTACTTTAGGTTTAAGGAAGTCTGTAAGTTTCTGGAGTCAGCTCTATCATTGCTACCTTATTGCAGTGTTTTCATACTTCACATGCAGAATATATAAATCTGACAAAAGAACACTTATTTCACCACTGCCTGGAGTTACATGTTTGTTATACACAAGCCAACATGGTTCCGAAATCAGAAACTCATAAGAATCTGTGTTCATAAAAATCTGATACAAAGATTAGAGTTAGAGGTGGGGATTTTGTATTTACTTTTTCTTACAACATAATATGAATACAATCAAACAAATTCCAACCACACCACTGTCATTTGTTTAAACTTGCACAAGTTTCTCATGAGATAAGGTTGCACAAGGAGCTATTAATGACTCACCTGAATGATTATATGAATGATTATAATGCTCTGAATTATAGGACAGAGGCCAGGGAACCAGCTGTTAATTGTCTGCTTTGCAACAGATATGCACATATTCCCTACTATATAATCCTACTACAGTATATACACTACTATATGGGGACTAGGACAAAATATCTGTCTTTAGGATTAAGAAAAATAAAGCATACTGTAAAACAAAGAGGATTTTATTCATTCATTAATCTTCAGTAATCTCGTGATCCGGTGGATCTAGAGCCAATCCCAGGAACATGAGACAAGAATACACTTTGGATGAGAAGTCAGTCCATTGCAGGGCACTAACCCACCCACCAGTACATTCTGGGGAGGAGAACATGCGATAAATACACACACAGTAACCCAAGTTCATGACTGCACCTGGAAATGTGTGGCAGCAACTCTACCTATGCTACACTATGCCACCCCTTGGCAGATTTTAGTTTATGGATAACACCTTTGGTTAATGAAGGACCAGATGTAATATCACAAATGTGGGAGATTGATCAAATGTTCATTTATTCTTTATACAAAAAAGGCAGATAAAGCTACAGTAGCACAAAGAAGCACCGAGTAGCACTCAGGGGGAAATAAGTGAAATACCAGTTTCTGTTCATGGCTGACCATACTTGCCAACCTGAGATGGTAAAGAGAGATGGGTGACTGAGTTTGCATTTCCATAAGAAGGAGCAAGAGAGAGAGATACCCTGGCGATGTGATGAAGAGTAGGCTGAAGTGCTGGAAGGCATGGCATTTATCATGCAGGTTTAGCATGCACATGTGGAAATGAACGACTCTGTTATCTGCATAGGCTGGCTGAGCTTAGTTTTGTGTAAAGTCATTTATTGTGTGTAAGTGGCAGCCTGACAGGAGCTGCAAGTCAGTGATATATCGACTCCTGTCTTTCACCTGAACAGCTATGGGCCAATGTTCAGTGCACACCAAAACTTCTGCACAGCACCTCCCTGTTTTCTTAAATAGAGAAAAGTCACCCTCTTGGTGTTTATGATTTTATATTTGCACCAACTTTATTTCAGGCATGAAGTTGAATGTGCACAGTCTATTTAGTGCTATGTAGAACTGTGATGACTGACAGTTGTTTTAGATACAGAAACCGGACATTTGACTCCATTATCATTTCATGAAAAGTCATGGCACTACTGACCTGCTTAACTCTATCATGTGTGAATGTGTGTTTGGCAGACCAGGTCAAAGTGGAGGCATGCTGGGGCTTTTCATTTCCAATTTATTTATTTTTTTGCTTGTTTGTTTTTCCAAAGAAATTAGAAAAAAAAGAGAAAGAAAAGTCACTGTCAATCTCTGTTAAACTCAAGACAATAGGCACACACACGTATCCTATGAACCCGCACCCAACCTCCTCCCCACACACACACTTAATACACATACCCAACACACACACACACACACACACACACACACACACACACACACACACACACACACACACACACACACACACACACACACACACACACACACACACACACACACACACACACACACATTAATAAACCATGTCTCTTTTCCATCTTTCATTGGTGTGAAGACAGCAAACTGGTAATACTTTATTTATGCTTTTACTGAGTTCACATGTTCCAGACCAAAACTCTATTTCTTTTCCTTCTTTACCTCAGTTAGATATGACTGTGATGTCTGTAGAAGATGGCTTTAAACATTACAAAGCATCCTGAGGCATTCATTAACTCAGTGGTTTTAATTTACCAGGACCAATACACAGCATAATGTGGTTTAGGCTTATAAGAAACATCAGTTCTGGTAAAAGAAAGTCTTTGGATGAAATAATTGGAAATTGACTATCATCAGTGTAAAATAATCAGAACTTTACTGTGGATATTTTCTTTTATAAGTCATGCAGTGACATTAGCATGTCAGTGAGCAAATTTTCTCTTTTATAATTCATTATTCAGTGTGAAAGTTACAATATGACAACTCAATATGACTCAATATGATTCTCTCTCTCTCTCTCTGTCTCAGGTTCATGATTTTATAAAGCGAGACAACAGAGAAAGAGATCTCACATTTAAAATAACTTTACACATATGCATGAATGTTGACTGTTTTTGTCAGATGATGCATTTTCCATATTATTAGATTTATGTTTCAGCTGTGTCCAAACAGATCACTGCGTTCCCAGGGCTTTACAATAAAATAAAATACATTTGTGTGTGTGTTTCCTTATTATTTTAGAATTTATGTAACTGAAAAAATGGATACTGTTTATGACGAGGCCACAGGCACAAACTTACTGCTACACAGTGGCTACACAGTGGTGGGCAGTGGTGGTTTAACGGTTAAGGCTCTGGGTTACTGATTGGAAGGTCGGGGGTTCAAGCCCCAGCACTGCCAAGCTGTGACTGTTGGGTCCTTGAGCAAGGCCCTTAACCCTCTCTGACCCCTGTGCTCTGACCCCAACTTCCTGACAGTAGAGTAGGCAGTATGCAAAGAAAACAATTTCACTCTGTATATGTGACCAATAAAGACTCATCATCATTATACATACACATAATACTAAACAAAACAAAGACAGCTGTGTGTCATTACTGTGCCATGTAATAATTGTTCAACAGTTCCACTGAGGTGATTCAGTTTCTGCCCGGCACCACATTCAGACACCTACACAAATATGAACCATAGCACAGCAGACACATTATTCCCACATGTAATTAGTCTATGTATTAATTTATTGTAAATGATTGCTTTCTAAACAGGCTTAATTATATACTTACACTTAATTATATTTGGATTGTTTTAGACTCACAGATAGAAAAACATTTATTTTGGGATCTGAGAGTCCACTGGGGGAGCAGTGTCTTGGCAGGGCCCAGAGTTGTCTGGTAGGAATTTGCTGCATTAGCTTGCTCGCTAAATATGAGATGAACCATGTTGTCAATCAGCCTCAGGGCAATGAAAGAGAGGTGAAGCTGTCAATCATCATGGAGCAGGCTTCACTACTCCAGTTTACATCTCGCTGCCATTGTACTCCTCCCTCTGACGAGCAGGACATCATACAATAGAGCTGTCACTCCGACTGGAAAAGAAGTGGACATATGAATACTTTAAAGATTATCTTTGTCTATATAATTTATATAATTTATCTTACTAGTTCTTATCTTATTCATTTTTAGTATCACAGAGGCAGTTTCATGAAGAATTCACACTGTGATTATTATGTGACTACACTACTATTAAATAAAGTTGATTTTTTAAAAATATTGCTCATTAAGAAGCACTGATTGGTAAGTTACTCAAAAAAAGTAATCCACTACAAATGACTAATTACTAATTTAAAACGGTAATCTGATTACATTACTGATTACTGATGTAAAAAGGAATCAGATTACTAATTACTTTACTTTCACGTTACTTTCAATACCTATCAACTTACACTGCAAAGTGAAACTTTCAGTACTTTTAGCACGCGTCAATGTATGGCATGATCAGAAAAAGTTGGATTTATCATAAAACATGCCTCGGGTGTTTTCACTGTTTGTAGGACTACCAGACTAATAAAATGTAAAACTGTTCTAACTAGGCTAGTTTGGTGTCCCTAGCCAAGGGGAGGCACAGCTAAGCTATCATGTTCATGTAAACTGGAACTTATATAGACATTTACACAGCTTGTTTTCCTGCTCAGCATCAGAGGATGTTACTGTTTCAGTTTCGCCTTTACTGCTAAAAATTTTTTTTTAAATCAGCACATCCATTTTTCCTCACACTGACTGTGAGTTAGCGTTTGGCAGAATTGAGAGCTATCAGCCAATAAGACACGAGTGTTTCCATGTATTTTCCTGCAAACCCTGTCTGATTGGTCTCGCCTCCGTTCACTGAAGATTTAAAATTACAGGCGGTCTTCTTTTACTGACATTCAGTTACCACGCCAAGTGGAAAATTATTCAGGGCTAAAGAAAAAATCTTCTGGGCAAAAACGTGATTTATTTTAAAATGCGTTTTAATTAATATTGTTTTCTTAACAATAAATTTGTAACACAAGTAACATAATTTTATTGACATCAGTAACTGTAATCAAATTACATAAATTTAGAATGTAATGCTTACAGTAATTAGATTACAGTAACATGTTACTTTGTAACCCGTTACACCAAACTCTGTTAACAACGTATACTGTAAGCAACATTAAGGCAACAACTAATATAAATATCATGAAGTAGCACATGTTTAAATGCAAGAGTGATGTATTGTACAGATTTTTAATATAAAAAAATAAACATATATCAAATATTTCACTGCTTCAAATTCACATTTCACCCCAAAGGATCAATAAATGTATGCCTCATAAAACATGCCCATGGAGTGAATAAACTTATTATAATGCATTTCACCCACAATATATTCAAATCCAAAATGTGTTTAGCTGCAAATCCACAGTAATTTACCAATGTGGTGAGGGAAAGAAAACAAAAAATACAGTACAAATGAGAGCACAGCAGCTGATTTTTCATCCGTGTTTTCTCATTCCTTTATGGTTTTGTATATTCTAGGCACAAGCACTGGGTGGGATCAGGTGTACACAGTCATTGGTCTTGTGGATCTGCTGGTGACACATCTTGCCCTCCAGTATAGTCTGTTTAGCTCCACTTCTGATCAGCATCTTTATAGCATATCAGCCCTGGGCTGCAATTTTGGCTGGATGCTTTTACAAATGAACACAATCTGCAGTGTGCCGCCACTCTCTGATTGCAGGAGGAAACAGAGCTGAGAAACTTCACTGGATTATCATGCCACTTGAGAACGGAAGGCACATGTTCACACACACACACACACACACACACACACACACACACACACACACACACACATTCATACAGTTGAGAGACTGCCCATGGTGTAGCCCTGTCTTGCTATTGGCACTCTGTGCCTGTACTCTGTCTTATTTCAGTAGAATAATATAATTGTCCCTCATTTTATTGCTTGTAAAGCCATCTCCTTTCTGCAGGCAGTGTAGGTGATCAATGTACCATCTAACTGAATCAATTCTTCCAGGAATACTGTTTGTTTGGAAAATGATCCAAAGCAGGACAGAGGATGATTCTGCTCTGCTTGTATTAGTTTAGTGAGTTGGGTCTTCATGTTCGCAGCTGGTGACTCTATTTTTCACCTTATGAGTGTTTTATACAGCAACCTCTCGGTGGAATACAGTATATGAGGCATTACTTAACCGGAATAAATAGTCATATTTGTTAGTCCTGTCACTGTTTGAGAGCAACTTCCACTTGCTTCCAAGGAGTAGCAACAGCAGGGACTAAGTACATGATGGTATATGAATATCCTTATCATCGCATAACAACATTTATATCATACTCCATACATCTGGTCAAGAAACCCTTAGGAACACTTTTGCAAATCCATTTAGCCCCTTGGTTTAGACTATTAAGAAACATGTCACATTGATTTCATGGACCTTGCTCATTTAGGATACCAAAAAGCTTAAAAAATAAACCCAGAATTTACACAGTTTTCTATTACTAAAATATTGTATCTCTCCTCGAGCACATCAGATTCAACATCACTGATTCTCCAGCCTTTCATGAGTTGAATCACATACGGTATGTACCCATGGGGAGATCACAGGGACTGTGCAAGTAAAATGTGCTTACACTTCAGTCATGCTTTATTTAATGTTTTCACATTCTTACCTTTTAACTGCTATTACTGGAAATGTGAATAAAACCAGTCATTTTAACAGTTTGAGAAATACGCCATAATCTGTATATAATATTGGGTAAAATCTGTCTCAATCTCTCTCTCTCTCTCTCTCTTTCTCTGTGTGTGTGTGTGTGTGTGTGTATGTGTGTGTTGGGGGGGGGGGGTAATTTGTGTCAAGAAAGTAGATTGAGAGTTCAATTAGAGTGATTACTCATTTTACTATTGGCACCCTGTCCAGGGTGTACCCCGCCTTTTGCCCGATGCTCCCTGGGATAGGCTCCAGGTTCCCCGTGACCCTGAAAAGGAGTAAGCGGTAGAAGATGGATGGATGGATGGATGGTATAGAAGATGGATGGATGGATGGACTCATTTTACTAACAATTAATTAGCCTTCAGAATTAAGTAATACCTACAGTTTAAGGTATGGCAACAATAACTGTAAAAATCAAGCAATAATAATCTACTAATATTGACAAATAACTGTTCTATTTACTGCTCAGAAATATAATTATTAGCAATAAATTAATGTCAAATATATGATATACACATTGAATGTAGACAGAGTTTATATTAGCTGGTGTCTGTAGTGCTGACGGAATAGTCAGGTTCCATACTTCTATTTTTCAAGACTTCTATGTTAAGCATTCTGTTTATATTTCCCCCTATGAAATCTAATGAATCAATAATAACAATATATTATCAATAATATGCCCAAAATGCATGGTGTGTTGTTGAAGATAATTTTGGAGAACCCACAATGGAATTCTGAAATCTCTGCTGATGCTAATATATTATTATTATTATTATTATTATTATTATTATTATTATTATTATTATTATTAATTGCTGTATTTATTTATTTGTTTGTTTACTTATTTTAATCTTTAATTTGTTCCAGTTAGATACAGTAATGAACACCAACATGGCCATGTCTGTATCAGACCCGTACATCTCATTTTAATTGAATTCTTTTATATCATTCAAAGAAATCTTTTTTGTTTCTGCAAATTAGTGATTTCTTATTTTCCTTTTCTTGTTACAATAACTGAAATAATACAGTGATATAACTTGATCTTGATAATCTTCTGATATAAAGTCACATTCTCATCTGTGTAACTGTGATCCCGTGAAAGTTATTCCCAGTGTTGGGTCAGAGTCCACCTTTGTCGCGTTCAAGTCGAGACCAAGTCCTTAACCAACGAGTCCAAGTCCAAAAAGGGCTGAGTTGGACTGAAGTCCAAGTCCTTAATGGTCGAGTCTGATTCGAGTCCAGAAAGTAATTAAATTGAAAAAAGATTTGAAATTGCAATTGTAAACTCAACACTGAGCTGTTAAATTAATATTTTAACCTTCACAAGCCAATGGCAATATATAAGTAACAAAAAAATACCATTATTACATCTTGCAATTGACATTTAATATTTTTATTTCATGTCATCAGCACCTCAACTATTCCTATCAAAAAATGGTTTCAAAGAAAAAAACGGATAGAGAGGTATTTGTAGAACTTCTATTAAATTACAAGTGTATGAAAATACAAATTAACTTGTTTTGTTATTGTATCACACAATATTGTGTCCTCCAGGGTTTCAATTATTTGATGCCTCTATATAGTTATATAGGCTGAGAGAGAGAGTACAGAGTAGATTTACATTTAGCAACATGACATAACATCAAGCTTCATGCTTTATTACTGCTTTTAATCTGTCTATGAATGACAACAAACTAATTTCTGAACACAGCTCTGTTCTTGTAACATTTTTCATTTTAATTTCTAAAATAATAAAAAAAATGATTTTATGATACTGTATTTACTACATTAAGAAGTACATTTCACATTTTACATGAAATTCAAGACTGGAATCACCAAATTCTAATGTTTAGGGGTGGCAATATGACTACAATCTTATTTCACAATAACGATACGTTTTCTCAGGTAGGTCTATCAGTATTATTCAAGTAAGCAATACTACGGAAATTGAATAAAGCAATTAAATGTAAAATAAAATAGACTTCACTGTATGACATATACAGTGATTCTTATTAAATTTACTTAAGTTATGCAGTCAAATGATTGAGTGAGTGATTTTGTCTTTGTTTTTGTTATTTGATTAATATTAATGACACAAACAGTAGCAGGTTTATTAGACTGCTGTCAATTTACAATAAATTAAGACCTAATGTACAGATCCAATATATACTGTATTGTCACACCGCTGATTTTTTTCTCAACTGTTTACATTCACTTAAGACATAATCGACTGAGTTTGCATGAATACTCGGCCAGACCTACATTTTGACATGATGTTTGTGTATTTATTTGACCATCCAAGCGTAATAAGCCGCTAAAGAGAACTCAATTCGGTACTCGCATGATGAGGCGGCTTTCTGTGTGCATGTTTCAAGTGTGTGCGCACAGAAAGCCGCCTGGTCAGGCAGAGAGACATTCATTAATTTGTTGTTGTCTTAATTTTTGTTGTTATATATGTTTTAATCTCTCTTTTCATGTTGACTCGGACTCAACTGTACTCGAAAATATTTGTCCAAAATGTCAGAGTCCAAATTTCGAATTTGAGTACAAATTTACCTGAGTGCGTGACAAGTTCGAGTTCGTTCATAATTGGACTTAGATCGAGCACCCCAACCCTAGTTATTCGTTTACTTGTTATACCATTTTTTGATCTATTAAAGTTCTTTACCACCATTCATATTCTGTTTTGTCTAGTTTCTTTTATTTAGAGCACATGCAAGTTGTGTTTGTCCTGAAAAACCTTATATCTCATTTGCCATCTCTCTCTCTCTCTCTCTCTCTCTCTCCTTTCTCCTAGTAAAAGAGGAAGTGAAACTGTAACGTAGAGTTCAGTTGTAATTGGTTACGGTCACGCTAACCATATAGGAAGGAATCTGCAACTGATTAGAATTCTTCCTCCCACAGTAATAATAGTCCTAAAATTAATTTTATTTGGAGTCTATTCCTGCCATAGCTCTTTCCTTTTTGAAGCTGATGTATGTAGAACAAATCCCCAGACAACAAAAGCTAGTCTTCAATTACAAGGGGACAAACAAGGCCCCTGAGCCAGCAGACACACATCTATCACCTGCATAAACTCACTCACAGTCAGCAGTCACTTTCCCAAAAGCAACATTGCAATGAGATCATCTGAATGATTAGAGAGAGAGCGCGTACGTGTGTGTGTGTGTGTGTGTGTGTGTGTGTGTGTGTGTGTACAAATAGATTCTTGCTCCACCAGGTTATGATTATCTTTATGCTACAATGCAAGTCATGTCAACATACTATTAACAACAATAACAATTTTTTAAAAAATCTCTGTCTGACTCTCAGCTGCCTGACTGACATTCTGGAGTGACATGTTAGCGTATCAATGAAATACATTTATGTTCGGTCTTTAATTAAAAGAAAGATAGGCAGTATTTGATTTTAGTGAAATGAAAAATAATATTTTGGAATGAAACTATTGGAATGGCAAGACCAATACATTTGCCTTTGTTATGCACTGAAAACATTTGGGTTTGAGAGCAAAAGATGAATATGAGACAATAGGTCAGAATTTCAACTTTCATTTCCTGATATTTACATCTATGGTAAATGGGCTGCACTTATATAGCGCTTTTATCCAAAGCGGTTTACACTGTGTCTCATTCACCCATTCACACACACCAATGGTAGCAGAGCTGCCATGCAAGGTGCTAGCTTGCCATCAGGAGCAACTTGGGGTTCAGTGTATTGCCCAAGGACACTTCGGTGTGTGGAGTCATGTGGGCTGGGAATCAAACTGCCAACCCTACGATTAGTGGACAACCCGCTCTACCACCTGAGCCACAGCCACCCGATGGGTTAAACAGTTTAAACATGGCACCTTTTGTTTTAAAACATTTTTCAAGCCATCAAAAATATTGGAACATGTTTGGAACAGGTTTCATGTTGCCTAGCTGGCCCTGTAAGATTGATTGTTTGAACAATTAATAGTTCTGAATGTCAAGTTTGAGTTCTGGGTTTCACCTGTGAAGACAAGAAGACTGAAGACTGTGAAGACTTGTGCATTTGTTGTTAAAAAGGATAAACTAATATGAAGACAATAAAGCTGTCTGTGTAAGAAAAGCAAACAATTTTGAAAAAAGTGGGAAAATTGATCAGAGAAAAAAATTGTGTTTAACACATCTAGTTGTAAATATCAGGAAATTAAATTTGAAATTCTTATCTATTGTCTCATATTCATCTTTTGATCTCAAACCCAAATGTCTTCAGTGTATAGCAAAAAAAAAAAAAGAATTGTCCTTCCTGTACTTTCAGAAGGGACTGTAATAAATTTAGTCAGAATGCCAGTTGAATGGATATTCCTCTATGCATTGAAAAGGCTTCAAATAAATAAAATAAAAACAACAGTTTTTTTTTTATTACTTTGGAGCATATTAGATTTAAACAAAATGCAATAACATGCAAACAAGATTATTAGTGTCCTGTTTACTACATTTTATAGTGACATAGTTTCCCTTTACACAACTACAGAGGTTGCTTATTGATTCTCCTGAGTTAAACCTTTAATCAAGAGCAAATCCTTTTTCAAATGCAAGACCATAAACAAAAAGCCAATCAGGATGTGACCTTATTATTCCCAATTGCTTATTTCCAACCACATTTAAGCATCATGCCTTGTGCTGGAAGCACTTTGGGCTTTCTGAAATGTCCTCAAATTACTGTAAGACAAACAGATGGATTTCTTCAAATAGCCCAAACCCTGATTTTTTACCTTTAACTTTCTAATGGCCTTGGTGTAACATGTACTAATACTAAATGTACTGCTTTAGAATTTGTGCAGTCTGTATTAGAAAACTCTGTGTTTAATTTAAAACAACTTAAGGTGATTTCACTGAGGGACAGACTGGATGGTGTGTTATGGATAAATAATAACCAAAAATGAATAATAATTAGAAAACAACTCAACATTTTGTACAGAAAAAACATATTTGTTTTTTTCTCCAATCAAATGTGAAACGATTCATATTCATATTTGGAGAAACAAATATGAAAATATGCAAATACATACTGTACCACCACACTTCAAAAAGGGAATTTCATGGAATTTATTATGAATACTACATGGTTTAGAGGCCAAACATTGCTGTTGCATCACACATGCTATAATACATTGAAAGACAGATTTTCTCTAATTAATGTAAACTTAACATTAAATCTAATATTTGTCTTAAATATTGCTAAATAACATGATACCAGCATTAATGATATTATATGTCATCATGCATTAAAAAGTCTCACAGATCTCCCCTAAGCACTGTTGTTTGGAGACATGTCCTAAATGCTATATGATACACACAACGGAACGGATATAACTGTTTCCTGCTCTTTACAGAAGACACTTATTTCCCACAAAGCTCATGCCTCTTAGCCTACACATGACTGCAAACCAGAACTCACTGATATGTTAGTGTGCTTAACCATGTACCATGCACGCATAGCATCTCTCATAAGGCTAGAGAAAGGGCTGGAAATTGGAAACATCTCATAAGCCGGCTTGGAGTAAAGGAAATCAGTTACAAATGAGATCATGCATGCCAAGGAGAGTTTCACCATGGGGCAAAAAGGAAGAGGCAGATAAGAGCAAGGAGAAACCACTTAATGCTGCCTTACACGAATCTGCAAAGTGTGTGTGTGTTTTCATGATTTTCAGTGTTTTGATGGTTACAAAAAAAAAATGACAATGTGAAAACAATCAGTTTAGTTCAAGATGTTTTCCTGCTATGACAAACAGTGTGTATGTGTGCATGATTCACTATTAATGTACAATATGGAGTAGATCATCTTAAATGTGTTTTCTTTTCCATAAGACTTGCAGCAGCTGTATAAAAGGACTAAATTAACAGTTACCATTTTAATTTCATACAATGTGTGATTTAATAGTTACTGTTTACACATAAGAGTTTATTCAGACTTTAAAAAAATGTTTGTGACATCTATTTAACAGCTTGCCCCTTTTACTCTGTGTGTGTGTGTGTGTGTGTGTGCGTGTGCGTGTGTGTGTGTGTGTGTGTGAGAGAGAGAGATAGAGAGAGAGAGACAAAGAGAGTGAGTGAGAGAGTATGTGCACATGGGTGTGTATAAAGGACCATTACCGATATTCAATAGCTCATCTATCATACAGGCGTTAGAAGTGGTACACCACAAACTATTAATCATGGCAGTCTCAGGGTATTGGATTCCAATGAAGCAGCTCAATAACCTGAACTTAGGCTTCAAAGAGCTGCCTCACCTGAGCCTGTCAGAGCAACCACTCCTCTTACTGACACACTCTGATTACACATTCCTACCACAAGAGGTTCAGTTGAGATAAAGGCGTTCAGCCCTATTAGAAAGAAAAAGTAGGTCATCTTAAGTAAAATTCTGCATCATTAGAAAATGACAAAGAGATTAAGGCCTTGGGTTTAGGGATTATTTGCATTGGTTTGGAGTCCGAAAAGATATTATTTAGAGAATCTGAAACATGTATTAGCATAGAGAAGATATTAAGTGTGAGAATGAATGACCAACTTTTTATTTTATTTTATTGGAATGAAATCTTAACCGTTATTTTGTAAACAGTCAGTATACCTTGTTCTTAAATACTGATAATAAAAACAGCGTTTAAAAAAAGAATATGCAAAGGCCAATCCTGCTTGGCAATCTCCCGAACAGCAGGTTTAAGTAAAAACAAGAGTTGCGGGTCATGTAGCCAGGGATTAAAATAAAAACAAATGATGTTTAACACAAGGACCACAGACAAGGGGAAAGTTTGCATTAATCACAAACAAAACAACTGTCAGAATCATTTACCCAAAATACACCTCTTTTCTTTTCTCTCTCTCTCTCTCTCTCACACACACACACACACACACACACACACAACACTACACAAATTATTGTTCAGATTAGTCTGAACAATAAATTGTGTACTGTGTGTAAGCAAACAATAATTTTATGAACACTGATAAAAATAATATCTTAGCAAGTGAAAATATCTACATATTTTAGGATATTAATAATGAAATTATGTGCCAGTAGGACAATTTCAAATTTAAAAAGCGTCTAGAAATCAGGTCATTATAATAATATGGAATATTATGTAAACTTATATGAACATATAGATATGTTCACTTGATAAGATATAATTCCTTGCAGCGAAGCAGCTGTTGGGATAATTAAAGTAAATTAAATTCTGAATTTAGGATAGCTAAGTGTATCATCTTTCAGCAGTAGGCAGAAAAACCTAGCAGCACTTTACAACTGTATGGATTTTAATTAAATTGCGGAAACATCATATTCTTATTGTCCAGGTTATTTAACTACATAATTCTTACCATTCTAGTTTTGCTGCAAAAACTGTTTCAACTGATTGTATATAAAATTCATTACCACACAAAATATGTTATGTATGTGAATTATGTAACGGTAAAAATAAATGTCACTGAACCGCTTAGATCACATGATAAAACGTATTTAGGGGGTGTGTCATGGCAATAACAATGGTTAATGATAACATATTTTGTTGAGTTTTTTTTCCCTATTGTATTATTAATGAACATATTTACTATAAAACAGTTAAAATCTTTTTTTTTTCTTTTCCAAAATTTGTGAGTGCACTCAGCTGTATCTCAGACTGGCATCTGGTTTTCAGTATGAAGTCATTTCCTTAGTAAGAGTGGAATTGTTCTGGCAAAATGAGCTGGAACACAAGTGGACTTTAAAATCATAATGCATCATGAATATCTGAAATCAAATGTCTCTGAAACCCTTACCAGCTCAGTGAGAGCTAGAGAACTACTGGGAGTTTTAAGTTTCATAGATAATAGGTTTTTTTCCCTGTTATTTAAATCTACAAAATATTACGAGCTGAGACATGGCTGCAGAGTGCAATTGTAAGGTAGAAGAGCACTTTAGATTTAATTTACACAAAATTGGTTAGGACATGTATTTACAGGCTGTAATATGTTGCATATTTGTCCAGTTCAAGTGTGTGTGTGAGTCAGTAGATTAGCTCTCTACACTGATGTCCCACCATGCAGAAGACTTTAAAATATTGTCTGTGTAAAATGTAAAATTTATGAATTTCCCCCTACACCCTGCTTGATTTATGTGAAATAATAATACACTATTTAATGCTTAAACATGGCTGCGAGCAATCCGTGGCTATCAAGATGTACAATGGAGTAATGGCTAGGGAAGACAAATCACCTCACGGACTGAGGATGCTTGTTTAAGGTTGCTTGGCAGATATATTAAACTATATGTAATTGTACACTCCATGCCAACGTGGAGAGACAGAGTGATAGAGAGAAATAAGAGACAGAGAATATAAATGCACATACTAGATGTAGACTTTTTTTAAAGCTGGTGGTAAAATAAATCATTACCTGCTATTATATTACCAGAACTTCCTTCAAATAACTAATCAGTGAAAATTGGAAATTACTCTGAGACAGTTTCAATAATAGAATCATCTGATTTACGGGGAGCTCTTTGGAATTTGGTTCATCTCTGGTATGCATGGCAAAACTTTCAAAGGTTAAGGTTTTCCAGATTTGACCAATTTCCTTTTTGGCAGCCATCTCTGTTACTTAACCAACCCAGATCAATTCAATCAAAAGTGTTTTCCCAAGCAACTTAGCTGAACACACAGTTAAAAAAATTATTTGATCAACTGCAGAGGTTTTAGTTTTCTGGAGTGACTGTTATTACAGAGACATGCAGTCTGGAATTTGTTCCAGCAATGAAATCTCAGAAACAAAGTCAAGTTCGGAACTTGAATATGGTTTTCATGCATGTGTTGAGCTGTGAAGCTCTGACAGCAACATTTAATTAAAACTCATTAGTGTCAAGAATATGAGAAAGAAGCAATGACTCTCTTCATTTAACAGTCTTTGAAACATTTCACGAAACCTCAGCATGGTAAACAAACAGAGTAATAACCAGCCCAAATAAAGCTGCTGTGCGGCCACCTGCTATGCTAAATTATAATGCACACTGATTATGGGCCAGACATTCATGAATCCCACCCAAGTCATCTCTTGTTCTCTTTTCTTCTTCTGCACTTCTTGCCCCTACCTGCCTGTGCCAAGAAAAACGCCTCTCCTAAATCTGGTGATTCATATGCAATAACAGCTCTGGTGAAGCACAGGTGTTGAATTCTTTTTGGCATGCCATAAAACATTATATGCATGATTTGTGCAGCCACCGAGCTCTGTAATTTCGTTTTCTTTCTTTCATTTTGCCTCCCTGACCACATGATCTGTTTCAGTCCTTTTATGAGAAGAGAGGCCCTCAGAGAGAATTTGAGGTGTGTCACTGTCCCCCCAGAGCTCCTCCCCACCCTATCGAGCAAACGGTGGAGATGACTGCTACCCCAATGCACCCACCACCACCACCTCACAATCCCCCAACATGCCCCCATACCCAATGCCAATCCAGTGCCTATCATTCAAATCCGCATTAAAGATTTCTGACATCACGTAGCTGAGCTTTCTTCCTCTCAACCCAGGGCAGAAAAAATAAACTTCCTGTGGGATGTTTCAGAATGTGTCATTTTGTAGGGTGATCCCTGGAACCTGCTTCTCACAGAGATGTAGGGGTTCAAATGAGAGAATGTAATGAGTTATTGAAATGTGGTTTACTATAATTAGTTCAAGAGTTCTTTCTTTGTTTTAACACAGAAAAGTTAAGAAACTGTGCATTGCACATCAAATTCATTTACAGTGAGGGAAAAAAGTATTTGATCCCCTGCTGATTTTGTATGTTTGCCCACTGACAAAGAAATGATCAGTCTATAATTTTAATGGTAGATTTATTTGAACAGTGAGAGACAGAATAACAACAAGAAAATCCAGAAAAACGCATGTCAAAAATGTTATAAATTGATTTGCATTTTAATGAGGGAAATAAGTATTTGACCCCCTCTCAATCAGAAAGATTTCTGGCTCCCAGGTGTCTTTTATACAGGTAACGAGCTGAGATTAGGAGCACACTCTTAAAGGGAGTGCTCCTAATCTCAGCTAATCTCTGGAAGTTTGCCAAGGAACATCTGAATGATTCAGAGGACAACTGGGTGAAAGTGTTGTGGTCAGATGAGACCAAAATGGAGCTCTCTGGCATCAACTCAACTCGCCGTGTTTGGAGGAGGAGGAATGCTGCCTATGACCCCAAGAACACCATCCCCACCGTCAAACATGGAGGTGGAAACATTATGCTTTGGGGGTGTTTTTCTGCTAAGGGGACAGGACAACTTCACAGCATCAAAGGGGCCATGGACGGGGCCATGTACTGTCAAATCTTGGGTGAGAACCTCCTTCCCTCAGCCAGGGCATTGAAAATGGGTCGTGGATGGGTATTCCAGCATGACAATGACCCAAAACACACGGCCAAAGCAACAAAGGAGTGGCTCAAGAAGAAGCACATTACGGTCCTGGAGTGGCCTAGCCAGTCTCCAGACCTTAATCCCATAGAAAATCTGTGGAGGGAGCTGAAGGTTCGAGTTGCCAAACATCAGCCTCGAAACCTTAATGACTTGGAGAAGATCTGCAAAGAGGAGTGGGACAAAATCCCTCCAGAGATGTGTGCAAACCTGGTGGCCAGCTACAAGAAACGTCTGACCTCTGTGATTGCCAACAATGGTTTTGCCACCAAGTACTAAGTCATGTTTTGCAGAGGGGTCAAATACATATTTCCCTCATTAAAATGCAAATCAATTTACAACATTTTTGACATGCGTTTTTCTGATTTTTTTGTTGTTATTCTGTCTCTCACTGTTCAAATAAATCTACCATTAAAATTATAGAATGATCATTTCTTTGTCAGTGGGCAAATGTACAAAATCAGCAGGGGATCAAATAGTTTTTTCCCTCACTGTATAAAGAAAATGTATAAATATATGAAATATTAATGACAATTCACAACAGTTGTATAGCTGATATGTTATTTAAAAAATGTCAAAACTGTAGCAGACACTGAATCATTTTCCTGTCTTTTCCTGCAGTAGCCCCCTTAAATTAAAGCATCTGATCAGTTATTTCCTTGCAGGTGTGTTTTAATATTTACTGTATATTTACAATGTGAAACATTTTTTTTCACATTCAGCTCTTTGCTGTAATCACTCTAGTAAATGACCTAATAAAAATGAAGATAATTAATAACAGTCCACACGTTCAACTGCTTGGCCAGTTTCCTACCCCACTGAACACACTCAAATAGGGGTATGCTTCCCTCTCCTGGCTGCTCTGGAAAAATAAATAAATCAAAAAAGTTCTGAAAAGCTGCTAAAGCTTAGGCATACACACCGCATTTCTTCTGTAAAAGAACTGATTTCATATAGGATTCAGTACAAATTATTTTAGTATAGTATTAAACATGCTGAAATGAGCTGAGCAGAGAAAAAAAGCAACAAGAAGCATGAAAAGAAAAAAATGAAGGTAACAGTGCCAGTGTGATGTGCATTAAAAAGTGAAAAGACAAGCTTTAAAATAAGTACAATAGAACAATATACAACACAGAGAAATTAGTAGTTAAGAGTTACATTAACCAATTTTTGTCAAACAAGTTAGTGTTCATGTCCGCTTTACTGCTTATCACTGGATAATATATCTGTTTCATGTCACTTCATGTCCCTTAACAACTTAATGAAAATATACAAACAAGATTACTTTGCATGCTTGATGATAGGTGTGTGTGTGTGTCTGTCTGTGTGTGTGTGGAGATAAGTGAGACAGATGTAACATGATAGATAATGAAATCACTTATTTGTTTACTTTCTGAGACCAGTCAGTAATAAAGTATTTAACATAATATCTAAATATAAATTTGTTAAGGTAAACTTTTGAAAAATAAATTTTTCATGTTTCTTTCAATAATAAATCTAGAGCATCATTTTAGTATCGGTCACTTTTTGTAAAAAAAAAAATGTAAAAAATTGTGACCCAATTTTTAACCCAAATAGAATGTTGAGGCAGTAATCCAGTGCAATAAAAGTCTCAACATTAATAACGTGTTGCAAAATTGCAACTACAACTATCTCAAAGCAACCAATATGAACCTATATTGTTTAAGAAATGTCTGAGACCTTGATGGAGTGTTGTGTGGGATGTGCTGTCATCTTTTCTTTTAATCAAAAAGATATAAAATATACATTAGATCAAGAGAGTCCATCTCAGAGAAAGCTGGTATATAAACAAGGCCAAGCTTTCCTGTTCAAGTGAGTTCAGACCTCAAGTGGCAGAGAGAGAAAGTGACACAGACAGAAACAGAGAGAGAGAGAGAGAGAGAGAGAGAGAAGAAAAAGTGGGAGCAGTCTCACAGATCAAAAGAAAATAACATGAGGGAGGATATGAGCTCTTAGAGGAGTAATATAGCAGAGATACCATCTGTTTTCATGCAGCAGGAAAAGGACAACAGAAACGGCCTTTTAGCCTGGGATAACAGCGCCCACAAATGCCTTATTAAGGAAGCCCCAATTTAATATGAGATTGGCCAACATTAAAGGGAGCCTCTGGAGAAGATCCCTCCCCTCGATATTAGGAGACATAACCTTTATATGACAAATAAATTTGAAGATTATTTCTTGAAAGGGCCGTCAGTGTAATTTTTCCTCTGCTATTTTCAATTTTGAAGGTAGCACTGTGATTTTGAGAGAGAGAGAGAGAGAGAGAGAGAGAGAGAGAGAGAGAGAGCAAAGATCTATAGGCCTATTTCTGCTAACGTGAAGTAAATGTGGCTTCAGGAAAAGAGAAGAAGTCCTTATTGTGACCAAGAGTATAACACTCTATTTTGTGGGATATTGGATTCTGTTTAGCTATTTATGATAAACAATATGCTGTTTGATTCATACACTAATTTGTAAAAGTATTCACCCCCTAAAAAGTCATCTGTATTACAAATGACGCTTACATCTGATTGTTGACAAATACCAAGCCTCTATTTATATTGCAAACCAATATGCTCTTAAAGCAAATTTGAAAAATAAAATGTATTATTTGTCACGGCTCTTAAAAAAAAAAAAAAGATCGAAAAATACTGCTTGCATAAGTATTCAACCCCTTCAGTCCCCTTGCTTGAATCACATTTTGCTGCAATAACAGCTTTAAGTCTGTTGGGGGGTAAATTCCTACCGGTATTGCATACTCTTCCGGTGTGAGTTTCACCCATTCTTTCCTGGCAGATTTGCCAGGTAGGTTGGAGTTTGTTTGTTGACTACAATTTTCAAACAGTGCCACAGATTTTCAATGGGATTCAGATCTGGACTTTCACTTGCCCACTGTAGAACATTCACATGTTTATTAATTTTTTTAAACACTTTGGTGCTGCTTGGGCCTTGTGTTTGGTTTTAGTTTTTGCAGGATTTTTATTTTTTTTTTGGACAGAAGCAAGTTCTTTTGTATTATCTCCTTGTATTTTGCTCTATCCATTCTCCCTTCAATTTTGACAAGAAGTCCAGGTACTAAGGATGAAAAGCATCCCCAGAGCATGATGCTACCGGCACCACATTTCACTGTATGGATGGTGTTAATTGAACTATGGCCTGCATTAAGTTTGCATCAAGGCCAATTATAAGTCAATTATGTCCTCATTAAGAAAATATCTTTCATGTGGAGTTTCCAGACCCTGGGGCTTGAATACTTATGCAGCTAGCATTTTTCAGTTTCTGATTTTTTTTTTATTTATTTTTTTTAAATATTTGCTTACCAAAAAATCACTGTAAGAGAACATGAGTTTGCAATAAAAATACTGAGAGGAATAATATGTTTATTTTTAATTTGTTATTCAGACAAATCTTATCAATTCCAGGGGGATTGAATACTTTTGCAAGCCACTGTAATTCTGAATCACTGTTTTGTATTCTTTTTTTATTTATAAATTTCTCATTTAAACAGCTGGAATAAAGCTGGTTATCTGGTTGATAACCAGAAACGTTGCTCTTTCTGTTGTTGCTTTGTAATTATGACCTCATTTTCTTTCAACAGTGACTCATCCCTTGTCACTGGACAGATATGGGGATATGAATTCTAATCAGATCCCTGCACATAATCAGTGGACCGTTCATGCATCCCAGAAGATTTAGAGTTTTGCCTTATTCACCATGCAACAGGCCTTATTGGATCCAGACTGACCTGCTTCAGAAGCCATTGTATTTCCCTCTCCATTCAATGTTTTATTTATCAGGGCCATGTGTTCTGCTGCATTGCCATTACAAGAATATGTACCTTTCTGAATAATCAATAAATATTCATGTCATTATTTAGTATCTCATATGATGGGGGCAGAAAAAAGGTAAAATTTTCCACAAATCCATCGCTGTTGATAAATCAGTTCGCTTTCAAAGTTAGGTGGGAAAAGTGCTGTGTGCATGTAAACAGCTCTGTGCATTGCTGAATACTATTAGTAGGCCATAAATATGGTACAGGTGTCTCTCTGGGACTATGATTCATTGAGCAGGCTGGCAAAGAAAGAACAGTAAATTCACCCACATTAATTAACCCCCTGTTTTCTGAGCATTTCGAAGCCTGCATCTCAGTGACCCTGTAAACATCCAGCAGACAAGGTTGTCCATTGCAGGGCACAAAGAGTGTCAGCTCTCATTCAGTGGAATGAGTTATTAAGAGTATCTTTTGGATAGATGGAAAAATTGTAGCCCGGCTATTTAGTGTCATAAAGCTGGGCCGCAGTGGCAGACGGGCTCAGCGGGACAGGAGGCAATACCACTCCAATCAAATCTGAGATGGATGAGGGATGGGGCTGTCCACTCTGAATTTTTATATTGGGAAAGGGGCTGGGAGGGAATAATGCCATCCGTGAGTGAATTAACCTCTCACCAAGGATGGAGCAGACTTCTGTCATCTACCATGGATGTAAGGGGAAATGAATCGCCAGAGAGAGAGAGAGAGAGAGAGAGAGAGAGAGAGAGAGAGAGAGACCTTATGCCTTATACTGGAGATCGGTCACTGTTAGTGGATCTGGCCTTAATGATGGCATCATTCAGTAAGTAAAATATGCAATAGTAGACACTAAGCTCTATACATTTCTTTACATGGCTTTTGAAAAGGGACCAAAAGAGCTTTGAATATTCACATTAATCAAGGTGGACTGGACAAACAGGTTTCACAGAACTCATTTAATTTCTGAACAAATATCCTAAAGAGTCAAAACGTCTAGGGACATCATTACATAGAAGAAACAACTCAATGGAATCATCTGAGGAAATAAACAAGGTATGAAAATAAGCATGACTACAGTTTCAGGCTAGTCTTATACGACTCAGGAAAGATGTAACGATAAAGTTTATTATGATCGTATGAACTTATCTTACTTTTCCGTGTTTAGCCCGGGTTTCGGGTATGATGCTGGCTTTAGCAATGTGATGACAGTTAGTAACAAAGATTAAGTTCGTTAAATAAAATTAGAATATCAAATATAGTACGTAACCTTGTAGTCATTTCAATACGCCCCGTGGCAATACAGCATGACAAAGATCTGAGTTCCGCCTCCACAGGAAGTTGATGTCTTTCGCCTGCGCATGCGCACATCACCGCCGGGACACGGCTGTACCAGGAAGAGAAATGCGTTTAACGCACAGTCCGTATTCGAGTGTTATGTAGATAACAGCTTCGACAGCGTGAAATATCACAGCATTACTGCATGGATGGAGAGAATTGGCGTTGGCGACTAAACTGGTCTTCGTCTTAAATTTGGGGAAAACGGTAGCGATGGAGCTAACCAGCTGCTTTCAACCCCGGAAGTTTTGTGTAGCCTTGTAGCCAGTTAGCTTTGAACTTGCTTCACTGGTTCTACTAAACGTTTCTCTTTCCTTATGATGAGGTGGCACGCGTGTCAGTTTTGCGTACCGTCACCCAGCCAGCTGTCTCTTCCGTATTTTAGTAAATGAATAACATAATGATGTTTGGACATTGTAGCTAGTGGTCATGGCTGGCTGTCCAGCTTCTTTACAGGCCACTTAATAGCCTGAGAGCAGAGGCGCGTTTCAGTCCTCTGATGCTTTCCACGAATCGACACCAATTTGCCTACTGTCTTTAGTTCAGGTAAGCTGCCGTTTCCAGCCAGCCAGAGAAAGCGATGTTTGAGTACCATCACAGAGTTAATGCCAGCCTTTACTCAAGTCCAATCCGAAATCTAGTGGTATGAATAGATAAAATAGAGCTATTTGATTTAGGTTAACTGGGACATTTGACACCATATGGCAGATTTTGAGTAAATACAATTATATTATATGAGTAATAGTGAATCTTCACATGGAAATCCTAATTGATTCCTTATTTATTTTAATTGTTGTGAGTTACTCTACTTTAGTTGAACCTGACTGGTCTGAGAAATAAGAGATTTACATTAAAGTATTGCACATGGACAGTGGTTCCTGAAACCACCTTGTATCCACAGCACATTATAATAACACAGTATTCATTCAGTGTGAACAAGTCTCTCATTTCAGGTTATTACATTTTGCCCACGTCCCAAATGACCCCCAAACAATAATGTAGTCCTTTGTATAGTAAGGACATGTCATGATGTTGTTGATGATATTTGTAAATCCACAGGTGGCTACAGACACAATGAGTTCCAAATTCAGCTTAATCAACTATAACTCCCGAAAGCACATCTCCATCTCTATACCCTCCTCCACTGAGGCGATGTCCCCGCACATCAAATCCGTAGAGGAGCTCAGAGTGCTAGGGGTGAACCTGAGCAGTTTCAACATTCCCACACAGTTCTTCATCTGCGTGACAGGAGTGTTTCTCTTTTACCTCATGTATGGGTACCTTCAGGTACGATTTTCTGTTCTCCCCCCAGCACTGAAATGAATCCCTGTTCTCCCATATGAATTTATAATAAATGTAGCATGTCTCTCGCCTGTAAGGTTTTAACACAATTTATATTTATGTAATTAGGGATGCACATAAACATATGTTGATTGACTCAACATAGAGTTTTCATGTGAACACAGGATAGACATGACCTCAAACCAAGCCACTTTTATTTCTCTGATGTTTTCATCACTTTCCAGCAGAAGCTTGCAGTAACCTGGAGTCTCATTGTCATTCATCACATATACAATGCATGTCAATGAATCCTATACATTCTAAATCATTTTGCACACTGCCATGCACAATTACCTAAAGATACACCACCAAATTATGTATATGGTAAATAACTTTATGGCTATGGCTGTACAATCTATTGCTCCAATTACATTTAGAAAACCTTTAACGATGTGAAAATCCCTTATTATTATTGTCCTTTATGCTACCCTCTTTGGAAATATAATGTGTTGCAGTGTGAGCAATATGAATGGACGTGTGAAAGACGTGTTGTTATTCAGCTTATAGTTGGTTTGGAAATGCCAGACATGTCTCCAATTTTTCATAGAAATGAAAAATTGAGTGTGCATGGGGATGCTACTGCTGCATTGTGTGGCCTCCCCAAAAGTGAGGTGTGTTGCTGGCAGAGGTGAGCTAAAATTGCACTTGGCAATTGAAAGTGCTCATCACTCTCAGCAAAGAAGTTCCTGCATGTCCTAAAACACTGCACAAAGCTGTGTGTGCCAAATCTTCAAGCAAGGCAACATCAGCAATTGACTGCTTTATTCCAGTCCATCTTTAGATCTGTGTTGATTTTACATTATGATTTTTCTTTACATTTCATTCACCTGTGTGCATTTAGTTGTGAGCACCATAGTCAGCAGGCGATTATGTTAACTTTACCTGCCCTTTAACTTTTCTAGCACTAGCAGTTACTGAATATGCATGGTGAAGAGTAGTTCTCAATACACTCACTGTCCGCTTTATAAGGAACACAGGTACACCTGCACATTCCATGCAGTTATCTAATCAGACAATCATGTGGCAGCAGCACAATGCATAAAATCATGCAGATACAGGTCAAGAGCTTCAGGTAACACATCAGGATGAAGAAAAAGTATGATCTTTGTGACTTTGATTGTGACATGGATGTTGGTACCAGATGTGCTGGTTTGAGCATTTCAGAAACTGCTGATCACCTGGGAATTTCACACACAACAGTCATTAGAGCTTACACAGAATAGTGCAAAAAACACTGAGTGACACTGACAGTTCTGTGAGTAGAAACACCTTGTTGATAAGAGAGGTCAGAGGAAAATGGCCAGATAGCAGGAAGGATACAGTAACTCATATAATCACTCTTTACAACTGTGATGAGCAGAAAGGCATCTCAGCATGCACAGAATATCGAACCATGAGGTGGGTGGGCTACAACAGCAAAAGGCCACATTGGGTTCTACTCCTGTGAGCCAAGAACAGGAATCTTGGGCTATTATGGGCTTAGCCTCATCAAAACCTGACCTGTTGAAGACTGGAAAAATATGAAGTGATTTTTTTTTTGTCTAATCTTTAACTGTCCAGTTTTGGTGCATAAATTCAAAGCAATGCATAATGTTGCCTGGTCTTTTTCCGATTTTCAACTGTGAGCCTGTGCCCACTGTAGCCTTGGATTCCTGTTCTTGGCTAACAGGAGTGGAACCTGATGTGGTTTTCTGCTGTTGAAGCCCCCCTGCCTCAAGATTTGAAGTGTTGTGTACTCTTAAGCCTGGTTCACACTACACGATTTTAAGCCCGATTTGCAAGTCTCCGAGCTCGGCGACAAAAACCCTTTGATCGTTGGCAAATCAGCAATCAATCAGTGCTCGCCAATCGGCAGTCGATCATTATGTGTGAACTACTCAACGACTCATCGCAGAGGCTCGCCAACACGTTGCTGAGGCCAGAGAGATACTTGGCATGCTAAATATCTGGAGCTGTCGGGCAACTCCACATCCTGTGGTGTGAAAAGTGTCGTCACTGGCAGTGATTGTGGCGATGAGCTACAGCCAATGAGAGAGCAAATCATGGGGTGAGGTCAACCTGCGTGAAGTTGGTCCCCCACCCAACGCAAAACGTCGGCAAAATAGTCTCAATCGTTTGTGCTGGTTTGTGCTGTAAAAAATTTTCTTTGTGCTGCTTCGGTTCTGGAGATATTAAAAGAATATTTATAGGTCATTCTGAGGTCACTCAAGACCCCCCCCCATGCTCCAAATTCACCCGAAATAGTCTCAATCGTTTGTACTGGTTTGTGCCGATAAAAGTTTCGTTTGTGCTGCCTCCGTTTTTAAAATATTAGGCATTGAATTATGGTGCAGTGATGTCACCAGCCCCCCACATGCTCCAAGTTCACTCCAAATAGGCTTGCTTGTTTGTGCTCCGTTTGTGCTGGTTTGTGCCGATAAACGCTTCATTTGTGCTGTTTCGGATTTGGAGATATTAAAAGAATATTTATAGGTCATTCTGGGGTCACTCAGCCCCCCCCACATGCTCCAAATTCACCCCAAATAGTCTCAATCGTTCGTGCTTCGTTAGTGCCGGTTTGTGCAGATAAAACTTTTGTTTGTGCTGCTTCCGTTTCTAAAATATTAGACATTAAGTTCTATGAGATAACGTCACCAGCCCCCCATATGCTCCAAATTCACCCTAAATAGTCTCAATTGTTTGTGCCGGTTAGTGCTGATAAAAGTTTCGTTTGTGCTGCTTCTGTTTTTAAAATATTAGACATTGAATTATAGGTGAAAATCTCCTTGGTGTGAGCACCCTTTTAGAGTCGAATTGCCGAAGACTTTTTCAAGACAAATCATATCATCATTTGTTCAATAAACAATTCTCTTTACTTCATTCACTGGTCTCTCATGATTGAACTTTTCATTTATTTACAAGGAGAATCATCTGTCACACTTCACTGCCACCACTAGGTGTAAGTGACACTTCTGTTCAAGATGCTCTTGTGGAAATTAGTGTTGTTAGTATAGGAAAAGTCGACATAGTTACTAAATCAAAATTCTGGCCAGTGTATTTTTTAACACTGTCAGTTACAATATTATTAGTTAACTTCAATCATAATGGTACAACATTCAAGAGAGCTAAGGTTGTCAATGTTTATTGAACAGAAAACTCATTGCTAGTACTAATATGGCTAATGGAGTTATGAAATGCTAATTACAGCTGCACATGGTACCCATGTTAGTTTTTTGAATACATTGTGCATCTAGGGGTCAACATTACCATATTATAAGATTATGGTCCTAATATAAGATTTTATTTTATAAGATATTATTACTATATTATATTTTCCTTGTATTCTAATATAAGATTTTATTTTATAAGATATTATTACTATATTATATTTTCCTTGTATTCTGGCAAATACAGTAATACATGAAAACAAGTTTATACTGTATATGACATTTTTTTGCGTCAGGATTATTTCAGTGGGTAATTATGTTTTGCTTATGCCAGATGCCCAAGAAACCAGCAGTCGACAGGGATTCAATTTTCACAGTCCTCTGTTCATCAAAAGAGGCCATAGTCCAAAATGGCAACATAGCTACTCCTAATCATAGCATCTGGACAGAGCTTACTGAGCAGCTAGAAAACAAGATCATTGCAAAGGCTCTATATACTTTTGTTAAATTGAACAGACACAACATCTGGACTGCTTTAGGGTTTATTTATGAAAGTGATCATGAAACAAGTGGCAGTAGTGATGACACTGATTTTGAGCCAGGGTGCCTGTCCCCCAGGACCAAAAGATTGCTGGACTTTTGATCTTCAAGTTCCATTTCAGAAATGGATTGAATTCATGCCCATAACAGTTGAATACAAAAGCAAGTTCTCTAAAACACAAAAAAGGGAATACACAATTTTGAAGCCTGGCATCTGGACACATGTGATAAATCATCACATTTGGGAACAGCGAAAAGCCCCTGCACATTTGTCTTTAAAAGAGCCAAGGTCTACCCATCAGCCTCAGAGAAATGCATAGAAATCAGAGGCAACTGTAAGGAATGTCATTGCCACATTCACGTAAAATGTGAAAGAGAGCCTGAAATTAACAGCCCAGTGGTGCTCAGTTGTTTAACTAAAAACACTGATGACTCCCTGCACACTGGCTGTTCCAAGCGTGCGATGTCTGGTAACTTGCGTGTGCAGATAGCCAAAGAACTGTGTGAGGGTAGAATGGAACCCCATGTATGGAGATCATCAGAGGCAACAAAGCTGATGGATTTTGGAGATCCTGAGCCAAGCCATCTTCCTAATTTGGCCACCCTGTGCAAAGCAAAGCAAGAGAGAAATGACTTAGAATTAGTTGACAAGGATCCTATTTCGTCACTGCAGATGTTAAAATATAGTGCACCTCACAGTGGTAGCATTAAAGACATTGGACTGGACAAGTTCTTCTGTCAGTACTGTAGTCAAAACACAAATGTTTATGTACAAGTCATTATCAAAGAAGTCTACTAACCCCACTATGAGTTTTGATGCAGCTGGCTCAATGGTGAGGAAACTACTGAGACCAAATGGCATGTCTGGCCATACCTTCTTATATCAGGGTGTTCTGGCAGGGGATGAGAGTTCAAGTGTCCCAGTGGTGCAAATGCTGTCAGAGAGACACAATGTTAATGCAATAACACATTGGCTGACAGAATGGATACGTGCAGGTGCACCAATTCCAAAATAAGTTGTGAGTGACTTTTCTCTGGCTTTGCTCAGAGCTCTGGTCAAGGCTTTTACTCCTCATCCTGATCTGAAGACCTACATCAATGAGTATTGTGGTGTCTTACTCGGTGAAGTGTCAGCAAAAGTGCCACCTTGTTTTGTTCGGGTTGATGTTGCACACTGCATCAAGACGATCTGCCAGTGGGACTGCTTGAAGAAGAAAACACATCACATTAAAGATTTCTTTGTGAGGTCAATGGCACAGCTTCTCAAGTCACAATCCATGGACAATGCAAGAGAGCTACTACGCAGTATTACTGTTGTGGAGCCCCCCTTATATCAGAAAGATGCAAGAAATACCTGAAAGCCTGAATTGCAGAAGAGTGTGTAATCATTCCAGATGTAGACAGTGAGGACCTGGAAGAAGTGGATCCATTTGACCAAACACAGACAGACCAACGGCAGGTGGTGACCGACATATGTGAGGAGAGCAGGTCACTTGCCATTGATAATGGTGATCATGATAATATGCACTTCCTCCCTGAGATTATTCCCAATATAATCTGGCTTGGAAGTTACTTACCACTCTGGACAGGGGTAATGATCCCTCACTTCCGAAGCACCAACATCACAGCAAGTTCAGCCAATGTTGAAGCAGAGTTAAAAAACATCAGTTGTGGGCTCTTCAAGCATGAAAACTTGCCTATTTGGGTGGATCGATTCATTGCTCGACATCTGTCCTTCATTGAGGGCAATATGCTAATTTTTTCTGCAAAACAAAAAAGGTGAAGAAGATGCAGCTGTTGCAACAGTGATCATCACAGGAGCCAATCCACTACCCACCACAACTTACAGTGTAGACGGAAAAGCAGAAATGGGATGCTTCCTGTTCTGGGAAGTCTGACACTGTCACAAACATCCATCCAACAGATGAAGACGCTGTTGAAAACTAGAGGCCTAGCGGTTCCACCCAAAAAGAGGAAGAGGAAGTCATACCTCTCTCCTTGTCCTGAATGGCTCCATGCAGATCCATCCGTGACGGGGAACAGAGTGAAAGTGGAACTATTGAAAAATGGAAATAATCAACAGCCTGTTAAACTCAGGAATCAAGAATCTCTGTGCTGAACACATGTGCATTTGATGCTTTTTGTCAATGCTTATGTTGTGCTTTCTGCGATAGTGTAACTTTTGGAAATATTGTTTGTGGTGAGGACTCCAACAACCTCCTCCAGCTAGTGAAAACAATCACCACAAAGTGTCTGAATGCACAGGTCTACATACAGAGGGCAGAGCTGGTGAGTGGATTGACGCTGACCTGGGAAGCACCTCCACAGAATTTTCTTTGTGTGAATTTCCCTCCAATCTGATGCTCCAAGGAGAGAGATTTACTTTAAGGGCAGTCATTGGTTTCAGAGGAGGCTTAACCCAGGATGCTCTTGGACATTATGTGGCCTACTGCAGGAGGTCTCCATGTATCTGGAGATGTACGACGACCTGAGAAGTGGAGTGACAGGAATGTCAGAAAAAAACAAAATATGCCCACATGATGTGTTATACACAAAAGACTGATTGCATTGTTTAAATTTACTTTCACAAATTCAAGTATTTTTGTACTAGGCCACACACCCTTGTTTTCCTACACCTGCTTGGAGAAGTCGTCTCTGCTTTTCTGGAAGTCGGGCTTGATGGTGTTTGCACTCAAGTCTTGGTTTGAAGACAGATAGTGGCTTGTCAGTATTAAGTGTTTTTAAGTTTAAGTTTTTAAAGGTCCATTATTTGTGTCAAAGGATGTTTGATAGTACACAGTAATTCAATTTCACAAGTAAAATCATTTTGGCATAATTCTTAATTCATTGAGTCATTTAAGTCATTATATATATATATATATATATATATATATATATATATATATATATATATATAAACAAAAGTGAGTATACCCCTAAGTGAAAATGTCCAAATTGGGCCCAATTAGCCATTTTCCCTCCCCGGTGTCATGTGACTTGTTAGTGTTACATGGTCTCAGGTGTGAATGGGGAGCAGGTGTGTTAAATTTGGTGTCATCGCTCTCACACTCCCTCATACTGGTCACTGGAAGTTCAACATAGCACCTCATGGCAAAGAACTCTCTGAGGATCTAAAAAAATAATTGTTGCTCTACATAAAGATGGCCTAGGCTATAAGTAGATTGCCAAGACCCTGACACTGAGCTGCAGCACGGTGGGCAAGACCATAGAGCGGTTTAACAGGAGAGGTTCCACTCAGAACAGGCCTCGCCATCGTCGACCAAAGAAGTTGAGTGCACTTGCTCAGCGTCATATCCAGAGGTTGTCTTTGGGAAATAGACGTATGAGTACTGCCAGCATTGCTGCAGGGGTTGAAGGGGTGGGGGGGTCAGCCTGTCAGTGCTCAGACCATACGCTGCACACTGCATCAAATTGGTCTGCATGGCTGTCATCCCAGAAGGAAGCCTTTTCAAAGATGATGCACAAGAAAGTTTAGACATTAATGGCTGTGTGTTGAGTTATTTTGAGGGGACAGTAAATTTGCACTGTTATACACTCACTACTTTACATTGTAGCAAAGTGTCATTTCTTCAGTGTTGTCACATGAAAAGATATGATCAAATATTTACAAAAATGTGAGGGGTGTACTCACCTTTGTGAGATACTTGTGAGATATTTTATATATATATATATATATATATATATATAAGTGAATGCGACTATTTAATGTGATTTGTTTTGTCATTTGGATTTTACTTTGTTACTTCAACTGTATTGTTAAAAAAAAAAAGACAGTCGGCACATTTAGTTTGAATTTGGAGCATGTGGGGGGTTGGTGACGTAATCTCATAGAACTTAATGTCTAATATTTTAAAAACAGAAGCAGCACAAACGAAACTTGTATCGGTACAAACAAAGCACGAACGATTGAGACTATTTGGGGTGAATTTGGAGCATGTGGGGGGCTGAGTGACCCCAGAATGACCTATAAATATTCTTTTAATATCTCCAGAGCCGAAGCAGCACAAATGAAAATGTTTACGGCACAAACCAGCACAAATGGAGCACAAACAAACAAGCCTATTTGGAATGAACTTGGAGCATGTGGGGGGCTGGTGACATCACCGCACCATAATTCAATGCCTAATATTTTAAAAAAGGGAGAGGCTTTGCAACTTTTTAACATTCAAAGAAGACATTCTTTCACCCACTTTCTTTGTCTTTTCCTTTTTGGGGTTTCTTCAGCACAAATCATCACGCAAACAGCTTGCACCACTTGTTTCTGTCCTACATTCATCTCCAAATAAACAACTCCTGTTTTGCACGTGGTTTTCACATCATATATCCATGTCACTTCTCGTGTGTATTTTCATGGCACAACGTAGTTTGGACACCAGATAGAGTTGTCGGGTGACCGAGTCGTTGTAGATCGTGTAGTGTGTGACCCCCTGTTGCCTATCAATCACATAATATGAACACCAACCCGACTTCAAGACTCCCGATTACAAGACAGCAAGGCGTGTGGTGTACACAGCACAGCGATCTGCCGACATTGAAAGTCGTGTAGTGTGAACGAGGTTTTAGATGCTTTCCTGCTCACCACAGCTGTGAAGTGTGATTGTCTGAGATACCGTAGCCTTCCTGTCAGCTCAAACAAGTCCCAAAATTCCCCTCTGACCTCTCTCATTAACAAGGCATTTCTGCCTTCAGAGCTGCCACTCACGTGATGTTTTTTTGTTTTTTGCACCATTCTCTGTAAACTTTAGAAACTGCCGTGCATGAATATCCCAGGAGATCAGCAGTTTCTGAAATACTCAAACTAGCCTGTCTGGCAACTACAACCATGGAATAGTCAAAGTCACCGAAATTACATTTAATTCCCATGTTTGATGTTAACATTAACTGAAGTGCTTGACCTGTATCTGCATGATTTTATCCATTGTGCTGCTGCCACATAATTGGATTATTAGATGAATGTACAGGTGTTCCTAATAAAGAGGCTAGTGAGTGTATATTACAAGTCTTTGCAGGTCTGCTTCTGTAAGACCACGGAATGGCATCATGATTTAGTGTAGTGTTTCCACTAGCTCACCTGTATAAACTCATGAAGAGCTTGGTGACGGTCATTCCCATGAATATGATTATATCTGCAGTGATGTAGAGCACCAAAGCCCCAAAGTTTGATGTGCGAGATCCATATGTTGATAGTTTTCAAATAAAGTTTTCATTGTTCAAATTTCTGTCTCTTCTCTATACAGGAGCTTATTTTCTCAGTAGAGGGTTTTAAACCCTTTGGCTGGTACCTTACTCTGGTTCAGTTTGGGTTCTATTCCATGTTTGGCCTGATAGAGCTGCAGCTTACTCAGGACAAGAGGAGAAGGTAGGAAATGCAAATGCAACCTGACTGAAAGAAGAAATGCTAATCATATGCAAAAAATGATAATTCAAATGAACAAACACAAACATTCTATAGATACTATTGAGTCGGGGAGAGATTTTAAATATTTAAAAAATATTTTAAAATGAGGTGTGCCTGGGCTGCCGTGGGTCTCACTGACAATCTTGTAATTTGATGTCAATGCTGCGTAGGGGTGGCAGGTTGGATTTGCAAATGTATGCATACACCAGCTCAGAAACCTCAGCTATTACCACACCCCAACTTCAGACATGAAAAAAGCAGGACTGCAGCGTCAGAAGAGAAATATAGAAAGAGACAATATTCCTGCTTTTATGGCTCTGGTCTGTTAGGCTTGTTGATGTTGTAAGGGCACATTGCAAATTAACATGCAGTAATGGTCTATAGATTTTATTGATTGTTACAGACAGTCCAGCTTACTTTGGCAAATTGTTAATACTAAGATTACATCTATAGGAAGCTCATCAATACATTAATAATAATTAATAATTCCTTACATTTTTATAGCCTTTTTTTCTAGGAACTCAAAGCTTTTTACATAGTATGGGAAGGGAATCTCATCAACCACCACTAGTGTGTAGCTTCCACCTGGATGATGCGGCTGCAGCCATAGTGCGCCAGAACACCCACCACACACCAGCTATTTAGCACATCTCCAGAATTAGCAGTGTTATCTAAAAGGATACCTATAAGAGCTTGTGCATTTTTACCATATAACTAGACAGTTATGTTAAATATAGTCCGGCTACAGTCACAGCCAATGAGGAGAGAGAGGGACAGGCATGTATACAAAGCAAACAGCAAGCAGTAATAAGAGACTGATATTACACTATAGCCACATTTCCATCGAACAATTTGTGCCAGGAACTTTTTTCAAGGGACCATTTGGTTCCTCCAGACCTTGTTGTCTGCGTTTCCATCTCAGTCTAAAGTTCTGTGAAGATTAAGGAAATTAGTCCGGTGATGTATGACTACGCACGACAAGCCCTTGGTGAGGATATGAAGCCTCAAAGTATGCTACAATCAAACTGATTATTGACACAAAGTAAGCTGATTTTAATGATGTAAAATGTTTGCTCGGCTCATAAAAACACATAGCAGGCTTTGATTGGAACACAAACCTTTGAACAGTAACAAAAAATATAGACTTTAGAGTATACTGCAGTCAAACTGGTGGTGTGGTTAGGATTCTGCACTCTCACTGCTGCCGCCCAGGTTCGATTCCTGGTCAGAGAGTGATTTTTGAAAAATCTTTGGATATAGGTTCGTGTTTTAAAAACAGACAGTATATTTTCTGAAATCTGATGACACTGCAACAACAAGAAGCACGGAGGAGATTCAGGCTGCTGTTGATTGTGATGTATTGCTTGAGAAATTGAGAAAACGCTAGAAAAGAGACGAACAGTGGTAGTAAAGCGAATTTAAAATGCTCTTAATGCTAGACTTAAAGTAAGCGGATTTTATCAGCTATTGCTGAGATGACTGAGACGAACGTGCCCGCACAAGCTTCTCTCTGCACTGTTTTCCTGTGTGAACAATGCCCAGCTCGCTTAACCGACATGATATTTTTAAGTAATACTTTTTCATTGCGGGTTGCCGTTTCCAGTTCCCGCTGTATTTCGTCCTCGGCATAATAAGGCTTAATAAGGCCTGAACCTTGTCGTCGGTCCATCTGTCGTATTTTTAAGAAATTCCATTGTAGTGATTCAGTTCACAGTAAACAACTGTTACTGTATGCACTGCAACAGACTTCAAAGTTCCAAAAAACAAAGTTCCTGAACTTTAAAAGAGTACCATCTCCCGAGTAGGGACTTTGCGAGGGGGAAATATTTTACCCAGAACTTAATTTAGACCCTGGTGTACCTCCAAAAATCCCTAGTCCCTGGGGAAAGTTCCTGTAGTGGAACACTGTATATAAGATTAAAAAGTATTCAGGATTGATGGAGTTTTAGCTTATTAATTTTTTTATGCTGAACACATAAGGAATTTGTTTGAAAATTGAATCGTTGAAAATTTTTAGCTAGTGAACTCGATAGTCGAGTAGGTGTATTTTTGTATTTCAAATAAAACTCACAGGTTAGATATCAAAATACACAGAGTACACAGATCAGAAAATCATTCTAGCTGCGTCTGATAACCCTGGCGATGTGCAAATCCTTGGGGTAAGCGCCTACATTCAGCTTGTGGCCCAGTGCAAGCATGTAAGATTGAGCAATTTTACAAATTGTGCATTGGGAAAATGCCTTCATGTACTTTGATTAAAAAATAGGGGACCAATGTAGCTGCCATACAGAACCGTTTTGTTTTCCTCTGAACCACTTTTTCAGGATCCCAGGAAAGACATACATGATCATAGCATTTCTAACAGTCGGGACCATGGGTCTCTCCAATACATCACTGGGATACTTGAACTACCCAACGCAAGTCATCTTCAAATGCTGCAAACTCATTCCAGTTATGATTGGAGGAGTTTTCATACAAGGTAAATGACAACGTAGGTCTGTGAGTGAAAAAATGTCAGCTGCTGCTCACCATGTCCTTTGTTCATCTTTATCAAAATATTGAATTGTGATGATAAAAAGATTCTTCTTGTACAAATGATCATTACAGGGAATTAAATCGTGTAACATCTGTGCAAAAGTATATTATTTTTCGAACAAATGCATCTTAAGTTTCAATTTTTACACACTAAATGTTGTGTATTTTTGTACTACACTGCTATACTGTAACTCCAATATTATATTTTGCCTATATTGCAAAATCCTAATAGTATACTACTGTGCATTATGTAGTAAAGCTGGCTGCCTGAATTAGGCTCTGATTCCCTAACTGGTCCAAACAAACAAAAAAGTTAACTCACATTATTCTCACATTAATGTGAGTTATTCTCATGCTTTCACTCAAAGCAGCAACAACTTTTAGTGTTTTCAGGCTTTTTTTTTTTACATTACAAGTACAAGGTTCCACAGAGTAACAAAAGAAGAAAATGAGTGAGGTAGAGTCAGAAATACAGCCTCTTTTATCTCCCATCTTTTTATGGTTTTCCTTTTCTCAGAATCCCGGCATTGCAGCGTAGTGCTCTCCTGGGTATGGTGTGTTGGTTGTGCATTGAATGCTAGATGCTGGTCCATCAAAGCTAAGCAGACTAAAAGCATTACAGACTTCCCTGCTGTGTCACCTTGTTTTCCCACGGCAAAGAAGTGGTCGAGAAGGCTCAACTTTCTCTCCTCTTATCTCACTCTTCCTTTCCTGGATGAGGAGGCCATCCAGGAAAGGAAGAAAGACATTTTTTTCCTCTCACTCTTTTTTTTTCCTCTCAATCTCACTCTCTCTCTCTGTTGTTGCACTGATGAAGGAATGTTTTCTCCATTGCTGAAGTTCTTCAAAGATGCAACCTGCAGCTAGTGTCATGGTAGCTGCTTTCAGCTTCTGATAAGAAGGAACTACTTTTCTCTTTCCACTCAATGCTTTCTACCCAACTACAGCACAAAAGATTTACAAGAGCATCACTAGCTGCTTATTTAGGGAATTCGGCATGGACACTGATGTCCATGGCTAATAGGAGCTTTTAAAGGCCTTTGTGAATCAAACAATGTTTATGAATGGATGCCAAACCATTGCCCAGCAAGAAGAGAAGATCATTAATTACTTTCTGTTCCTGTTTAGGCCCCAAAGCACCAAAGGTGCTGGTTCTGGGTGACCTGTTTGAATATATTTTTCTTTTACAGTGATGGTTTGTGTTGCAGGGAAACGGCACAATTTTGCAGACGTGATAGCTGCTCTGTGCATGAGTCTTGGCCTCGTCTGGTTTACTCTGGCCGACAGCAAGGTTGCCCCAAACTTCAATGTGACAGGTAGTGTGCTGATCATCCATGTTCAACACACTGCAATAAAGTAACATTTTTATTCACTAGAGGACTGTACAAGGACAGTGACCTGTGAATGACAATTATACGTACAGCTAGGGTTTCCCAATTAATCATATTTTAATTATGTTCCTGATTTTTTTGATTCAGAGATTTATCCATGTGAAGGATTGCAGGTGTATAATGTACTACTAATGTATATTTTAAAAAAGCTTTTTATTGGTTTCATTTAATACGTGTGAAAGAAAATAATTTTCTTGTTAAATTGGATAAGTAATTGTGATAATTGTTTGCTAAAAGTAATCATGATTATTATTATCATCATGCAAAAGTATATAAAACTTGTTTGTGATGTGTCTGATTTTCACAGGGGTTATCCTTATCTCCCTGGCACTTTGTGCTGATGCTGCTATTGGAAATGTGCAGGAAAAAGCCATGAAGCTGCACAATGGATCAAACTCAGAAATGGTAAAGTTACCCAGTAGTGGTTGTCCAGAAAGCACAGAACATTAATCATGTAATTTAAATGAGACCTATTTTGAGCCTTTTTTACAAGTTATAATATAAGTCTCAGGTGTCCCCAGAATGTGTCTGTGATGTTTCAGCTCAAAATGCCCCACAGATCATTTATTATACCATGCTGAAAATGCCCCTTTTTGGGTGGAAGCAAAAACACGCTGTTTGTGTGTGTGTCTCTTTAAATGCAAATGATCTGCAGCTCCCTTTCTGGAAGAGGGCTTTGCCTTTACAGCTCATCCTTCAAATACTACAGCAGATGTGCCTTTACAGCTCGTGCTGCAGATGCTAAAATGATTCGCCCAAAACGTACACAGTTTTCAAAAAGACAATCACCTTACTGTATTGTGCATAATAAAGGTGCTGTTATGAAGTATACATACAGTAAGCATTTTTGGGTTAAAAATAAAAATGACGACATAGCTCTGGTCTCTGTGAACAGAGACAATGGTAACTTTAGCCGCATTACCCGTGGAGCTCATTCGGAAAGGCTCATTCGGAAAGGCGAATTGCAAACATTCATAAAATATAAAGTGCAATACTTACATCCTCTGGATATAAAGTTGGATCATGAACAGTTAGTACTGATCCATTCTTGGGAATCAAGTTTTTAGCAAATCCTGCTTTGTATTGACCCTCATTCACAAGTGAATGATGCCGGGAGTACATGAAGACTCTTATGTTCATTCTTACAGCCAACAACAGAACACGTACAACGTTTACGAAGCTGAGACATTCTTCTTATCACTGTAGCCTATCACTGAAGCTCATCACTGTAGCTGCTGCAGCGTGGAGCACATGGCGGACTGTGTGCAGCTCACTCAGGGGAGGATCTATGCTAATAGAGTCCCTGGGCAGGGCTTGTTCTAACGTGACGTCACGTAAGGGCGAAAATGAAAACGGCTCATTTTGAGACACTGTTTATGATTTATTGGGGAAGAAAAAGGAGTGAGTGGATTTTTACCATTGTAGGGTGATTGTGTACAAACTCCGCTGCAAAAGATTTATGTTCAAATGCAATTTAAAAGTGATTTTTACATAATAGTTCCCCTTTAACTCTAATCTTTGTTTCTGTCTCTCTTTCTGTATGTGTGTGGGTGTGTGTGTTGAAGGTGTTGTATTCCTATTCTATTGGGTTCGTGTACATTCTGCTGGGCCTTCTGTGTATGGGAGGGCTGGGACCTGCTGTGGCCTTCTGTGCTCAGGTCAGTTTTGGACATATTGAACTAGTACAAGCCATAGAACACACTGTTTAAAATACTTTAATCCAGTTTTGTAAGTTGTTAATAAAATATAACTAATACATATTTGTGTGAGGGCCATGGGAACCTTCTACTATTTTGTACTATATATAGTTCTGAAAACTACAGGCTGATCTGAAATATGTTTCTCTTTTGCATGTGCCTCAACCAAAAGTAAAGTTATAGCATTTTAAAATCTGGTTACCTTTAAAAGTGAAAAAGTTTTTCACTTTTAAAGCTAACCAGATTTTAAAATGCTATAACTTTACTTTTGGTTGAGGCATATGCAAAAGAGAAACATATTTTTATGAGAAAATTGCATTTAAAGATTCTATAACGACTACACTGATTGTCTAAAAGCAACTTTTATTTATTTAATTTAATTTGCATACAATTTTATATGTTATAAATAATTATATATACATACTAAATATGGCTGCAAACCTTTATTTGTAGCCTACAGACTGACATGCTATTTAGGAGTCCCACCCATCCAGCAATCATTCCATCTTTAATCATAGTACCCTTAATTAAGTTTTTTAAAAAGGGAAATCAACCATTGTAAATGACTAACATTTGTTATATTTACATTTTAAACTATATTTGGAGTCCTCAGTTACTCTGCTGTCTTTTCTATGTATATTATCTAAATTGGAATTATCGTAACCTGATTTATTATTATCCTGAAGAAACGGGAATACCAAACACACACCCTGCCTACATTTGTAACCTATTTATGCAAAAAAAAAAACTGTCAAAGATTATAAGTTTGTGATGGAAAACAAGCGATCACTCTGACCATGAATATCATCCACATCACATCACCTGAGGTGAATGTCAGTCACGGCAATTGCAGGATCTGTGGCATCCGCAGCGTCACTCTTGACTTGACTGATCAGTGTTCACTCTTATATCGATGCTGAAATAAATGCTAACTAATTCAGTTAGTGTTGTTCTGTTTACCTTATTTGATTTACATTCAAATACTACAAATTTGTCCACTTCTGTCTCTACAATGTACAGTGCATCTGGAAAGTATTCACAGTGCTTCACTTTTTCCACATTTTGATATGTTACAGCCTTATTCCAAAATGGATTAAATTCATTATTTTCTTCAAAATTCTACAAACAATACGCCATAATGACAATGTGAAAGAAGTTTGTTTGAAGTCTTTGCAAATTTATTAAAAATAAAAAACAAAAAAAAGCACATGTACATAAGTATTCACAGCCTTTGCTCAATACTTTGTTGAAGCACCTTTGGCACCAATTACAGCCTCAAGTCTTTTTGAATATGATGCTACAAGCTTGGCACACCTATTTTTGGGCAGTTTCTCCAATTGTTCTTTGCAGGACCTCTCAAGCTCCATCAGGTTGGATGGGGAGCATCAGTGCACAGCCATTTTCAGATCTCTCCAGAGATGTTCAATCGGGTTCAAGTCTGGGCTCTGGCCAGGCCACTCAAGGACATTTACAGAGTTGTCCTGGAGCCACTCCTTTGTTATCTTGGCTGTGTGCTTAGGGTCGTTGCCCTGTTGGAAGATGAACCTTTCCCCCAGTCTGAGGTCCAGAGTGCTCTGGAGAAGGTTTTCATCAAGGATGTCTCTGTACATTGCTGCATTCATCTTTCTCTCGATCCTGACTAGTCTCCCAGTTCCTGCCGCTGAAAAACATCCCCACAGCATGATGCTGCCACCACCATGCTTCACTGTAGGGATGGTATTTGCCAGGTGATGACTGGTGCCTGGTTTCCTCCAGACATAATGCTTGCTATTCAGGCCAAAGAGTTCAGTCTTTGTTTCATCAGACCAGAGAATTTTGTTTCTCATGGTCTGAGAGTCCTCCAGGCGGGCTGTCATGCGCCTTTTACTGAGGAGTGGCTTCCGTCTGGCCACTCTACCATGCAGGCCACTCTACCATGCAGGCCTAATTGGTGGAGTGCTGCAGAGATGGTTGTTCTTCTGGAAGGTTCTCCTCTCTCCACAGAGACACGCTGGTGCTCTGTCAGAGTGACCATCGGGTTTTTTGTCACCTCCCTGACTAAGGACCTTCTCCCCCGATCGCTCAGTTTGGCCGGGCGGCCAGCTCTAGGAAGAGTCCTGGTGGTTCCAAACTTCTTCCATTTAAAGATGATGGAGGCTACTGTGCTCATTGGAACCTTCAATGCTGCAGAAATGTTTCTGTACCCTTTCCCAGATCTGTGCCTCGATACAATCCTGTCTCGAAGGTCTACAGGCAATTCCTTGGACTTCATGGCTTGGTTTCTGCTCTGACATGCATTATTAACTGTGGGACCTTATATAGACAGGTGTGTGCCTTTCCAAATCATGTCCAATCAAATTAATTTACCACAGGTGGACTCCAATCAAGTTGTAGAAACATCTCAAGGATGAACAGTGGAAACAGGATGCACCTGAGCTCAATTTTGAGTGTCATGGCAAAGGCTGTGAATACTTATATACATGTGCTTTTTTGTTTTTTATTTTTAATAAATTTGCAAAGATTTCAAACAAACTTCTTTCACGTTGTCATTATGGGGCATTGTTTGTAGAATTTTGAGGAAAATAATGAATTTAATCCATTTTGGAATAAGGCTGTAACATAACAAAATGTGGAAAAGAAACAGTGCTGTGAATACTTTCCGGATGCACTGTAAGTGTGCGTCACAGATAATATGACTTCTAGTATTTAGACAATTCACAAACTGAATCTATTATGATCATGTCTGTTTTGCTATGGCATGTAGCTGCCCAACAACTTCAGAAACATAAGGAAAGCACACTTAGCTAGCAAGTTAGCAAAAAAAAAAAACATAACCAAGCTGGCCATTCTTACAGCCACATTTGTTAAACTGGTTCCTTATTTTCCTGGCATCATCTCTGCAGTCAGATAACATACACAAGTTTATAACATAAATGAAAACATTTCTACATATTTATGTTGAACTGTACAATGGCTTTGGAATACTTTGGAAGGTATTCAGACCTCTTCACTTTTTGCACACTTCATTTTATTATAGGTTTAATTTAAAATGGAATAAATGTTTTTGGATTTTTTTGTCATTCTACACAATAATGCATAACGACAGTGCAAAAACATGTTTAAGAATTTTATGCAGATGTATTACAAATCAAACAATGAAATGTCTCATTTAATTAAGTATTCAGACTGGGTCATGACATTTTTAGGCACAGATTATGCTGTAAATTTAACTGCTTATTTCAATTGCACATACAAATTTTATGGATTACACTCTCTCTCTCTCTCTCTCTCACTATATATATATATATATATATATATATATATATATATATATATATATATATATATATATAAAATTAGAAATAGCTAAAAATTTCCTATTAATGTTTAATAGGACATTATAATTGCCTAATAATTAGAAATATTAAATGTAAAAAAATAAAGACAGGGCCCATCCCTAAACTCCAAGCAGTACGTCTGACACAAACCAGGTACTGATCAACAGCTGGCTAATTCCATTCCAATGGTGAAGCACGGTGGTGCCAGCATCATGCTGCTTCTCGGTGGCAGGGACAGGGAGAATTACAGAATTGAATGATCATAACTAAGGGATGGATGAATGCAGCCAAATACAGAGTAGTCCTTGAATGTCTTTGAGTGACTCAGCCAAATCACGATGCTTCCCTGATTGAACTTGAGAGGATCTGCCAGGAAGAATGAGTCACTGGACAAATCCAGGTGTTCAAAGCTTGTAGAGATTTATCCAAGAAGACTTGAAGCTGTAATTGCTGCTAAAGTGTCTAAAATACTTCTTATTTATTATTAAAATACTTACTTACTTATATGAAGTGCTGAATGAAGACTCAAAATACTACATTTTAGGTTTTGATTTATAATAAATGTATCAAAAATTTAAAAAAAAAAAAAAAATTAAATTCATTTAGCCATTATGGATTATTGTGTAGATGAATGCCAAAAAGTAAATTGAATCTTTTATTAATTAAATTTATAACACCATAAGTGTGCAAAAACTGAAGGGGTCTGAATACTTTCTGAACCCACTATATTTGTTTTCTTAAAATAGAAGATAAGTAATACATTATAGGCAGAAAACCCCAATTTAAAAATGGTTGAAACCAGATTTTTCTTCAGAATTTAGCCACAGCATTGTCCAGTGGGATTTTCCAGACTACCTTTCATATACAAAAATGTACATGCTCTCTTGTGGCAGGAGTCAAATCAGACTTGTCTATAAAGAAAGGTTTGATTGAGATACATGTAATTTTGTGTCTGTCTTTGTTTTTGTTTTTTTGTTTTTTTTGGTTTCTTTAGAATCCAGTGACCACATATGGCTATGCGTTCTTCTTTTCTTTGACGGGTTACTTTGGCATCTCCTTTGTTCTGGCTTTGATAAAGCTTTTTGGTGCTCTAGTTGCAGTCACAGGTGAGACGTGCCAATCTACTCTATTCTAAAACTAGTTTTAATAAAAAAGATTATTTTAATTAAGTGATCTTTTTTTGTTTGTTTGTCTGTGTGTTTGTTTGTTTGTTTGTTTGTTTGTTTAGTGACCACAGGAAGAAAGGCCATGACGATTGTCTTGTCTTTTTTGTTCTTCTCTAAACCTTTCACTTTTCAGTAAGTAAGCATTCTGGAGCATGAACATTGTAGCAAAACTGACATATGAGCATACATTTATCATTTCAATTCAGTAGAATATGTATGTGTATATATGGTCAAATGATGGTCAAATATGTGTATGTTAGAAGAAATTGATCATAAAAACAAAATTATCAGTTTGAAAGTGCTTCTGGTGATACGTAAATCAGGGGTGGACAAATGAGTACCCTGGGACAAACATATCAGGTCCAGGTTATCCATTTTCTTATTTGTACTTTCCTGGTGGACAAGTAGTAGATCTAATACTAGATAATAGTACTTGTGAGAAAGTAGCCACCAGCCTCTTTCTTTGCTGTCTACCAACCAGAGAAAGAAGAATCACATATGAATGTTTAACACAAGCCTTCCAAGTGCATCATATGTTTCATGGTGAATGAGCATACTAGTAGCATGCACTACTCACCACCTGCTACACTACATACATCATTAAAGGATGTATCCTGGTCATCAGCGTATTCTGGTTATCAACTATTATTGCTAGTTGAATAAAGTGACTTTTTTATGAATCAGAAACACACAAAGCTGCTGAAACCGTGAGGAACCCGAGAAAAATACAGAACTGTCCAGTGCAAAACTCAGACAACTTATATAACTTATACTAATAAATAGCAGCTCAAGTAAATATAAAGATGCAGTCATCAAAGACATTTGCAGAGTCATCAGCAGAGGAATCCCTCCCCAGGGATTTGAGTAGTCACTTATTTTCATTAATCAGCATTAATGCATTGAACTAGACAACAAGCTAATAAATGTATGCTTTGTCTACTCTTATGAATGTTCTGTAATAATTTTATCCTTATCACCTTCTCCTTACATAATATCTGATTTAACTTTGCCGGATAGCATACACTGCCTTTATCAGATCAGGTCTGGAGACTGAGAGGGTCATGTCAAAACATCATATCAACTGTTCATTTTGCTTTGAATTGTCATCTTGCTGCAGGATTCAACCACACTGCACTTTTAACGAAGAGTAATTCAGTATCTTTTATGGATAAAACCAGAAGTCATAGAATATGCAAATATTTGCAGTTGACTATATCATATGCATACTCATTTATGTAAAGTGTGAATGCATTTTATAGGTCTGTTTGGGGTTCTAACAAACAAGAATCTACCAAACGCTATAATTGAATGAATTTTAGTGTACATAGTTTCCCATTGTAGTCCTTTGCAGTAAATCGGAATTATTGTTGTCATGTTCTTTTTTCTTCTTTATGCCAAGTTTGTGTTAATGGTCAACATTGGTAGATGGGTTTTATTATTTGGTGTTATTTGGAGTGTGGTGTTTATTATTATTGTACTGTATATCATGTTGTTACTGTTTCTCGTTCAGGTATGTGTGGGGAGGCCTATTGGTGGTCTTTGGGATCTTCCTTAATGTCTACAGCAAAAACAAGGAAAAAATGAAGCTTCCTCCACTGGCAGAGTTATGGAAACGAGTGCTCAGCAGCAGGAAAGGCCGATTGCTCTCTCAGACTGTGTAAATTACTGACCTCTGACCAAACTTTATGGCCTTTTCCACCCAGTTACACCAGTTTTGTGGGAACAGTCAGACCTCCACACATTTAACAAGGACTTGATAACATGAAGTCTGGCGAAGTTGGCTGACTGGAGAGGACTCAGACTGTGTAGCAGCAGAAGTGTTACTAATCATGTGCGAACTGGAGTTTGATGAAAAGGAATCGTTATCATTTGTTTTTCACCTGAGTGTGCCACTAGCTGATGGCATCTTTTCTCACAAAAGTTTGTCATTTTCTATTCTCTTTTTTATCTGTTCTTTTTTTCATCTGGGATTGAACAATAGAACTGCAAGTATCATTACTTTTTCTTTAAAAGGCTGATGTTTGACAGTGTATGTCAACTGCCATATTTGCTATCCATTTATTTGGTGAAAGGGTAGCTCTTTTTACATTAAAAACAAACAGAGAAGTTTATTCAGGCAGTTTGACGCATTTTCCTAAATGTGTGTAGCTTGCCAGGCATCTCTTATCCATCAGCTGCAGCTCAGAGAGTTGAAAGGCTGCCAAGCAGCTTCTCAGATGTTTACCCCTCTGATAGCCCAGGGCTTGTTTGATTAGGAGTCCTGGAATAAGATAGCACTTAAAAGAAAACCAACATTGTTCATAGGGTTTGGTTTTAGACCTAATTTAGGTGTGTGTGTGTGTGTGAGAGAGAGAGAGAAAGAGGAATGATTGTTGTAAGCAATACCACTTCTTGTTTTAACACTGCCAGCAAATTATACACATCAGCATAACCAACTTAACTTATTTATCAGTGAAATGTGCCAAATCACTGCATTTTAAAAACTTATTCAAAATCATTAGAAATAAAATTGTTAAAAAATAATAATAATAATAAATAAATGTTTGTTTTTTTTT